>NC_081346.1:73598481-73898481 GCF_029784015.1 Lycium ferocissimum | reverse complement strand
AATTAGCGGCGAATTCTAAAAAAAAAATATTGATTACAAGCTATGTAGTGACAGATGAACAATGAAATTAGTTGATAATCCCTATTATTTTTATGTAACTTTTTGGTAATTAAATTATTCAATTTCAGCATCAACCATGAGAGACACTAACAGAATCAACGACTATTTAAAGCTTATCCAGAAGCACCAAAGATTGATAAGAACAATGACACTTCATCAAAGTTGGTATACAAGGAGTTTCTTCTTCTTCTTCTTCTTCTTCTTTTTTTTTTTTTTTGTGTGTGTGTGTGTGGTGGGGGGGATTTCTCCAATTTGTGTAATGATGATACATAAAAAACTTGGAATACCTCCTAATTGTGCCAGCATTGACCACTCCACTGCATATGGAAGTTAATCATGAGAAAGCCAAATCTCCATTTTGGAGTCATCATCATTTTCTCTTATCTATAAAGCTAAATTCACAGGAGTTAGGCTAATTACCACTGAATTTCTCTCAAACCATAAAGAAAAATAATTGTATTTATTGTATGTATAAATAATTCAAGATATTCTAAAATGTTTACCATATGGACCATAATATATGATTTTAGTGCTACTAGTTGAACTCTGATCAAAGTCCTATACGTAATGATGTAGTCAACATCAGAAGTAGTTGTATAAAACTAGATGAAACTAGAAATGAAAATGAAATTCATAGAGAACATGTTGAACTTACAAATTTCTTGAAATAGTTAACAAATTCTTGGGCTCGTGTGACATATATATGACCTCATTGTTAGATAAGATTGCATCAATAATATTGGTCTTTCATTTGAAATTTTCAAGGATAATACAGAACCAACATTTTTGTTGTTTATAAGTTTCACGCATTATATAAAGAGAATAACTTACTCATGTTTTGAGTTTATATCAAATTATATAAATTTATTACAATAAGATAAATTGATATGAAATTGTATATTAATCGAATAAGGTTAGGCAATAAAGCTAGGTCTGTGTAATTTGTAAAATTAAAGTGTCATGTATTCACTGGTTAAGCAAAAACATTATATGAGTAAGTATTTTCTTTGTTTATGTATTTCCATTCTTGACTTGTATTGCTACAATTACAGATCCAAAGGTGGTCGAATTTTTGGTGACGATATATATTTACATGAATATTAAGTATATCGAATTTTTAATCACCATTTCAAAATATTTTCCTCATTTTTATATTATTTAGAATACTCTATGTCACATATAACACCCCCTTAATTAATTCATATATCGAACCTTAAGGATAAACTCGACTCTATGAATCCTACAAAGAGAGATTGTATGGGACAGGGGAAACCTTTCTGGCAGCAATTACCCGACCAGAATCTTAATAAATTCTCAAATTTCATCAATCCTGGTATTTGTAAATACTCATTAATTCATAAAATATTTCTTCCCATGGCATGAAAGTGATTTCCTTGAATTATAAATGAAGCTCCAAAGTTCCTATATTGCCTTTCATTTTCATGCATGTGGACGTTACAACACATGTCACTAATGTGTTTCACATACTTCTGTATATGGTCAAATAATTCAGACAATAACTCTTTGAAAAGATCTATTTAATTAAAGATTTCTATTTATAAAAGATTTTGTATATGTAACATCCTTTTCGATAATGGAGGCAACCTTGGTTACCCTTGCCCTCTTCTATAGTCTTTCCTTGTTGTGGCTCTAATTTTAAGGATCATTCTTGTATTGTCTCTATATAGGCATTTTGAAGTAAATAGAATATTGATTAAACTCTAATTTTCCATGGTGTAGAATTGAGTAATTATTTAGAAGTTGAAAGATTTAAGATGTCCAAATTGTGATTCAGGACAAGAGATTACGACTCGTTAAGATGTTCAAATTGCAATTCAGGATAAAAGATTATGACGTGTTAAGATGTTCAAATTGCGATTCAGGGAAAAAAATTAACGTGTTAAGATGTTCAAATTGTGATCCAACATAAAAGATTGTGACTTTCTCGCTGACCATATTTCTTCAATTAAGATTCATCTTAGGCTAGCATTATGCAAAGTAAAATGACAATAAAAAAGGATTTACATATAGATCAATCTATATAGTATGTAAATATAAGGGAGATATGAAAAATCTACTTCAACTATGAGTTGCTATATATATTCCAAAATCTAGGAATATATATGATATTTGTATTATCTAAATATGTCATGAGTTCTCTGAGATGCCCATGAAGAAGGGTGGGCTGATGATGGTCATGGCGTATCGGATGTTTCTAGGGCAGAAAATGACATGCCTTCCGAAATATTAGGGTGCACAATCCAACATATATATTAATGAAGGCTAGAATAAAGTATTATATAAGACACAAGTTCACACAATAAACATAATTTTGAACTCGATGTTGGTGGCCCTAGGGACAATTCTATAAGGTTTGTTGGGCCAAAGCGGACAATACGTGCCGTAACATTAATGGGCAGTCACAAATAATGATATCATAGCCAGACTCTCGTAGTACGATGGTGGGCAAACCTTAATGGTCACGCTGAATTCCTAAGGATTGGTGTTTATGACGCCCATGACAGAGGACGGATTGTTTAAGATGGGTCAAAGAGAATTAGGACTTACATGCTTCTAACGTAGCAAACTTCTGAAGAAGGGACATATATGATAACTTCAGCAAATATACATCAAAAAATTAAATTGAAATGTTACGTAAGACAGCGAACACAAATTCGTATGGTGTACATGCTTTTGAGCCGATATATAATCTTATAGACCAAGGAACAGTAAAATTTATAAAGTCTTGTTAGGCAAATAATACGTGTCGTTGAATTGGGTCGTCACATTCCTAAATATTTCTGGACACAAACTTTCAGGCACAAAGTTGAGATAATTTTAGAACAGTACTCAAAAACCATTGGTTTTAAAGGCTATGGTCAATGAGAATATATCCTTTGAAATAGTAGTACACTTTGACTACGCCACTTGAATTTTATCTTCTTTTCCATTAGGAACAGAATGTATTTTCTATGTTTTCTTCTTAATATAAAAGGGAACTAAATTAATGTACGTATCGTTTGATAAGGCATTTGTGGTGTGAAAAGAATGGGACACCCTTTGTCTTGTCTCTTAATCTTCAAAAGCATTTCTTATTTTCAAACTTTAGAACAGTTATTTTCTTGTCCTTAGCACATTAGCGTTATATATGTCGACTCCATATGATAAATAAGGTTTTAGAAAAGACCAGTCACACTGTCCACATAAAAAATTAACAGGAAGACCTATCAGTATTGTATTGTTTTGTAATTTTCGCATGAATAAAGGGGTCTTACTTTTTGACTTTGGAAAATATTTCTAAAGTTGATGAGGTAACCGTTGATTTGATGACACTAAACTCAATTCATATAATCTAGTAATTAGTAGTATTAAATTAAATAAAACATAGAATTTAAATTATTTGCACTGATAGTGCTTAGACTTTTTTATAATATGTCCCATAATACTATTTGCAAAAAAAATATTAAAAAACTCAAAATTTTTTTGCTAAATTCCTATATAATAAAAAAAATAGTGGTTAAATCGTAGTGATACGAAAAATACCAAATCACTATTTGGTTTTTATATATATATATTTTTTCAGTAATAACAAACACATGGACAATTTTTTTTAACTTTGAACTTATTATACGACACTTATTTGCAATAATATGTAAATTTTCATTGCAAACTTGCTATAGTAACTAGAAAAATAGTGTTTAAATTGTAGTGATGATACAAAAAATTATTTATATATTTTTAGTCAATAACAATTAAGTCTCAGTTCCGAATAAATTGGAGTCGGATATATAAATTTTCGCTATTCCATTTAAGTTCAACAAACTCACACTAGTGGCCACATCCTAATTTTTGCATATATAACTTAAATTCAACAATAAAAAAAAAAAATCCATCCTTTAAAACCGCTATTGTTAAACAAACCCACAGGCAGAGATTACAATTTCCATGTGTATATGACTTAAATTCAACAAACAAAAAGAATCCATCATGCTATTGTTATATAGGTACTAGTAATTCCTAATTTCCGCGCCTAGTCATGTTGATACTTTTTTTGCAAATTCCTTTCCTTTCCTTGACAAATGAAACACTTCCAAGCAAATAGTTACAATCTAACAACCAAACCCACAAGCAAAATGTTTGCAGTCAAATCTCGTGGAGTAAAAATTAATTTACCAATTTGAGACTTCCCTATTTCCTATAAGATAAAACTCTGATAGAAATATATAATCACGTTCATATATACATTTTTTAGGTTATCGTGTCAGGCTTGATATGAAAAATTACATGTTTTTGTAAGTCAACTTAACCTTATATATAGCGTAAAATTCTTTACACTAGTGGCTGAACCACTTTTATCCAAGCTAAGGGGTGCCTCTCTTAAAAATTACATTATTTAGATAAATATAAAACAAATTATGTATATATATAGCACTATATGTTGAATTCCCTTGATTTCTTTATGTGTTTACATCTTTATCTTTTAACTTTGACCCTTAGTGAAAATCCTTGTTCGTCACTGTTTTACACTATTAGTATAGTTAGTACATATATAAAACATAAACTCTATTTTTATTACACAATAAGATAGCTAATATGGTAGTAAGTTAATTAAATTGCCATTAAAGTTTAAGCATAATTAATCAAAATTAAGGAGAATTTAAAAGTTGTACTAATAAAAGAGGAAAACCTTGCTATTATGTGCTTGCCTTAGCTTCTGCTGTGAGTTAGATCACTCATTATCACGTGCACAATGAAGCATTATAATTCAAATACAAATTTATTTGGAATATATGGGAGCTTCAAGAGGTCCTTTCACATTGTCCTATAAAAGTTTAATTAAATTTGCTGAGTCATAAACACGGTTGAATGTACTGCATGAAAGTGAAAGCAGGGAAGATCATGTTTTCTCCATTGATGGAGATGAAGGCCGGCCAATTCAATTTCCATAATGAAAACGAATCAAACGAATTAAATATTTAAATTACACAAGGATTATACAGTCAACCGTTTGTCTAGATATTTTTTTTAATGCTGAAATGTTTGATATATATATATAGTGTAATATAATTGAAAAACGGTTCGTGTTCTTTTAATTTGATCTGAAGGATATATATCATTGTATATAACATTGTCAAAATGACACGATTTATATAAGACACAAGTTATACTTTATTCATATACTGCAATACTACTTTTTAACTATGTGTTTCTCGATATTACAATTATGTCTTTTAAACAATCTGACTTATTTTGAATTGATGCGTGATTCTATTATTTTTTGTACACGAATTATCTCCAGTGATAAAAATTTATTTGTATCCGATATTTTAATTTTAACCGGCTAGATGCCGAAAATTAGTGGTGTTTCTTATCTTAAGTTAGAAGATAGAGTTCGTACGGCTCTTCTAAATTATTCATGCATGGTCCTACGTTGGACTTTGGGCAAGTACTTTTAAAAAGGTTCGTGTTCTTTTAATTTGTCTGAAGGATATATATGTATATACCTTTGGTCTTATTGATTTATGACAATACCAAGGACTTGTTTGTTTTATATACTAGTACTTCTTCTGTTTAATTATGTGTTTCTCGATATTACAATTACGTTTTTAAAAATGGGGTAGCTCTTCTCAAGAAAGTCAAAGCTTGAAGTTCACCTACAGTGTAATGAAGTTTACACAAATTTAGGCACTAGCTTCAACAATGGACAAGTACTAGTAATACCAACTTGGGATTAGAACTGTTTCTTCTCCCATTACTATTTTTATGTACGTTGACCTAACAAACAAAAAATGAACTTTATTACATCTTGCAACTTTTAAGTTTGGCAAATTGCCATTCAAGGCTCTTACATGTGACACATGACACCCTAAAGCTACTGAACCACTTTTGAGGTGAGCATGGTTCTGCATTATCGAAGATCAAATAATTTTTTATTTTTTTTTTTTTTGGATATCCAAAATTTTTTTATTTTTTTTTCTACTAGGATTTTATATTTAGACATGCACACACTCATTACACACAAATATCTTGGGGTAATTTATCATTATATCCTTCTAAAGGTCTTTACAATTTTGATGAAAATGGATGACATTGTATATGCCATTAGCTGCAGGCTAACGTGTTCAAGTTTTAACTTAACATAGTGTTTTGCAGATGGAACTATTACTAGTGTAGTTTTATACAGAGAGTGGAAATGACGCAGATAGCACCAATTTTAGCCACTTAAATGTTCCATTATACTAGTATAGAGGTACTGACACTTGTGTACTCTCAAACTCACAATTCCTCATTTGATTTAAGTGGTAAATACATTAGTGTAAAGATTCTTATATTACTCCTATTAATGTAATTTATTTTTCATAATATGCTTGTTACCGTTTCTTTTATAAATGTGGTGTCAGCATCAGTTTTTGTGCACTTTGACTAATTCGACACTAGTATTACGGCTACGAACCGACTAATCCGCTATAGGTAACTATTGTTTTATGGCTTGACAAATAAAAAGATCACCTACTGTTTTTCCCGCCGCTGAATTTTTTAACATGTTTGTTACTTTTTTATCAGGTTACTAAATGACACTAATCATAAAAAATTACTTGTAATTATTTTATAATAATAAAGAGATATTGTATAAATACTTTATACTTTTAATGCAAAATTACTTGTTCATGAAAAATAGAATATTTTAACATTCTGGCATGCTAGTGGTTAGAAAGTCAGCAAGCATACCTCCCAAATATTTTTATATGGTTTGGATATAGTCTATACTTCTCAAGATGAGTTAAGTAATAAAAACCAAAACAAAGATGGTATTGGAGTTAATAAATCACTATATATAAAATATGATGGTTTTTAACTAAGAGAAAGGAGTGTAAGTTATACAATATATATTATATTCTTGTGTAGTTAATATGAAAACAAGGACTGGGAAAATTCGAAGACACGTGACACTGTGTGTTTTGAACTATGATCATTCGACCATTACGATGACCTTGGAACCAGCAAGACTCAATCTGAATGTGGAAAATTAAAAAAAATCAATGCATAAAGAAAAATAATGATGGGATGCTGAATATGGTCATATTCAAAGAAAGTCAGCAAGCAATTTAAATTTTATAATTTTAATCTTTAATATTTTTATATATTTTTATAAATATAGTCTATTATTTAAGAAATTTTAATGATTTTTACAAACAAAGATGACATAACCATAAGTTCGAACACACAAATGCCTACACGTTGCATTAAACATTGAGTAAATCTATATATATATTATGTACGACTTGAGACAAACTTTAAATTCTGTTATAAGTTCAAATATCATAAACTTAAAATCTTGAATTTGCCTGAACAAGATTGAGTTGGTTTTGTTGAAAACAACGTTGGCCGGCCATGGCCTTTAGTCCAAAGGTTTGAATAGTTGACTCACTTTCTGTAATTACCACAGTGAAAATTTGACCATTATTTTGTAATTACTTTTACTACTTGTGGTGTTTCATTTTTGTTGCAGAAAGACCCAATATATTTTGTTTGTTTATTAAAATTAAACCCATAATATGGACCACTGTTACTATGGCCCCTGCAAGTGTTCACATGATTCTCTTATTACATGGTGTTTTGCCGATTTGGAACTATTACTGGTGTAGTTTTATACAGATAAAAATGATATTCGAAAATATTATTTTACGCAAATATTATTTAAAAGATAGCAAAAATTTTAGCCACTTAAATGTTCCATTATACTAGTATAGAGGTACTGACACTTGTGTACTCTCAAACTCACAATTCCTCATTTGATTTCAATTTAAAGTGGTAAATACATTAGTGTAACAGATTAAACAACCATAAATATTACTCCTAAACATTAAAAGAAGCCTTTTTATTAAACAAAGTTTGATGCTAAAAGAAATATCACTTATATTCATAAGAAATTTCTTTTATAAATGCACAAACATGATGGGAACAAATACTTGAAGCTGGTGGATTGCATCTTGATATTTTGATCCACTCTAACATTACAGCACTTGTCTACTTCAAAGAAAAATTGACCTTTCGATACCTCAGAACCTAAAATAGATACTAAAACACTTACATAGAATAGATTATAAAAAAGCGCCAATTGGTAAATATTAATATCATGTATCACTTATCATTAATTTTCTTTATAGAAAGTATCAAAGGAAAAAAAGATCACCTACTGTTTTTCCTTTCTCTTTATGTGTCGATAATTTTCGCTGAATTTTTTAACATGTTTGCTACTATTTTATCATGTCACTAGGTGACACTATCATAAAAAATTACTTGTAAGTATTTTATAATAATAAAGAGATTTAATTGTATAAATATTTTATACTTTTAATGCATAGAATCTAAACTCCTATATATATATATATATATATATATTTTTTTTTACTTTTCAATGTAAACTTATTTAGTATGCCCAAAGCATTCTCATTTGCATAGAATCTATACTCCTGGTTTTAGATATTTAACATTCTGGCATGCTAGTGGTTAGAAAATCAAATGAGGGGTAGTGAATACCTCCGATGGGAACAAAAATATTTTTATATGGTTTGGATATAGTCTATACTTCTCAAGATGAGTTAAGTAATAAAAACCAAAACAAAGAAACAAATGGGGGGTTGGAGTTAAACAAACTCAGTAAATCAATACATATAAAAATATGATGGTTTTTAACTAAGAGAAAGGAGTGTAGAGTTATACAATATATATTATATTCTTGTGTTAAAAAAAAATATATATATTAATATGAAAACAAGGACTGGGAAAATTGAAGACACGTGACACTGTGTGTTTTATATATATATATATATATATATTTTTTTTCGACCATTACGATGACCTTGGAACCAGCAAGACTCAATCTGAATGTGGAAAATTAAAAAAAATCAATGCATAAAGAAAAAGATATATGATAAGGGAGCTGAATATAGTCATATTCAAAGAGAATATATTGCGATTGAAAACTTACAAAAAGTGCTAAAACGGAAAACACCTTATCGGATCTCATAGTGCGCACGGATCTCCCGCTACAATTCAAAATTATTCTCCCATTCAAAATCATCAAATCTATATAGAGATTTTAATCTTTAATATTTTTTACACTTTTAAATAAAAACTTATTTTTATAAATTTTGAGTTACAAATGGCTATTTATTTAACAGTGATTAAATTTTAATTGATTTTTACACTAAATTTATGATGTCGATAATCCTAAGTTCGAACAAATCCGATGCCTACACGTTGCATCTGTCCAGTTTGCAAGATGCAATAGGATGGACCTACAATATTATGTAGCGATAACTTGAGACAAACTTAATAAGTTCCTTGTTGATAAAAGTTCAAAAAAACAAAATGCACATAAACTTAAAATGATTTGAATTTGTATCTCTATTTGAACCCATTTCATTTCCAAACAAAAATGGGATTGGTTTTTTTACCAAAAAAACAAGAAATATTATCTAAATCATCTAATACCGAAACAAACATTGAACAATCAATAATGTTAAAAAATCTTCTAATTAAACTACAAGTCCAAAGTAATGCAACTAATAATAATGAAAAGTTGCAAAACACTTTCTTTAATCACCACAGTGAAAATTTTGACCATATTTTGTAAGGTAAATTTTTTTTTACTAGAGAGTGGTGTTGAAATATTTTTGGCAAGGTGTATTATTTATTGACCCAATATATTTTGTTTGTTTGAATTAAAATTAAATGCGGATTTTTATTTTTTTGGACCACTTTTTAATTAATTATTTTATATTTATATAATTTACTTTTGTGCAAAATGATTTTTTTTTCTTTATTATTTGTACAAAAAAAAAAAAATATGAGGTCAAAATCATATTTTTCTTGTAAAAAAAGACCCCATGTCGTCAAAATCCTAAAGATTCTCTTATTACTATCAAACAAGAATGACGGTGCTGTTTGTTTGGCCTTATAAAAAATTTGCAAATCTTCTTCATGTGTTTGGGTGGAACCAAAAACAAAAAGAGTTTGGTTGGAACACTTCTTTTAAATGGAATTTTGGAATAGAAGAAAACTTTTTAATATTAGAGTGCGCGTAGTATAATATTGGTTGAGGAATATTTACCTTAACAGCTTGTTGGATGGTTGTTGATTACATATTGTATTGTTGTTAGTAAATTTATTATCGTATCGTTAAATCCATCATTATGTAACGACGAAAAGTCTCATTTTATGTAACGACTAATTTGGTGTGATCGTGTTGTTATCTTATTTTTTTTCTCATTTTATCTTTACTTATTATCTAATGTTTCTATTTTATCATTTACCCTATCTTTTTAAAATAGCTCCGCCGCGTAGCATAATCTACTTTTCTTGTAGATTTATCCTTCAATTTGCTAATGTATGACATTATGTAACGATGGGAAACGATACAATATAACCAAATATTATATTTATTAAAACATTACAACATGATACAATACAACACAATACAATATAATACGAGATTATATGAAACAATATATAACAACCATCCAACCAGAGTGTAAAAGTGTCCTAAACAAGTCTGAAATATTATATTACTTCTGGTCCACAGTAAGTGATTTTTAAGATTTTGGTAGACTCAATAAAAATTACTTAATAATATTAATTAAAAGACTTATTTAATTACATTATCCTAATTTACTCACAGGAATATAGTATATATAAAAAGACTTTTGGAAATTTGTTCATAGTAAATCAATTGTTAGACAAGGACAATTCTGAAATAAGAAATTAAAACTTCCTACGTTTTTAACAAAGTCTCTTATTTTAAATCGAATTTAAAAGGTTATAAAATTACTTATTATGGAATGGGATTATTTCATAAAAACTCTACAAGATACCAAAAGGTGTATATACACGTGGCAGATATTGGCACGTATAAATTCAGGGTGAATACGTATCCTGTATCCAAGTTGAAGTAATACAGATGGCAACTAATAACTAATGAGTAACATGAGTGGTTTTAAGTTCTTTTCTTTTCTTTCCTTTCTTTCATATATCTCACCACGTGGAATAGTTTGAAATACTTTTTTCCGTAATCAAAAGTCTCGAATTTAAAATATTGTAGTTAAATATTTTTAATGAAAAATTCTTTAACTCTTAGGGATCGTTTGATATGATGGATAGGAAAGAATTTGTATTACTATATCCCTTGTTTGGTTACTAATTTTGGGATAAGTTATCCCTGGTAGAGGGTGGAATAACAATCCCAGGATTGCTTATCCCAGAATAAAATAACAAAAATGACAAAAATACCCCTGAGGTCTTTTAAACCTTTTTTCTACTACATAAGGTGGAGGATATTTTTGTAAACAAATAACTTTTTCTCAAAAATTATGCAATGCCTGTTACTTTTTATACAATAAATCAAACAATCAATAAGAAATAATACCAGATTAACTTATCCTAACATCACTAATCTCAGTATAATTAATCCCAACATAACTTATTCCATCGTAACTTCTCTTCAAACCAAATGACCCCTTAGTGAGTTTGTGACGCCTGTGCTAAAGGGCGAGTAAGAAAAAGGATTTGCAAACTTTTTCACTGACAAGCTAATGATGAAAAAGAGGCACACATGATTTTTTAGGCGGATATCACATTGGAATAAAAAGGAAAGTGAAGAACTTTATAAAGCATAATACAAGTTCACATGCGTGGTACTATACACACGCTCTTGGGGTCGATAATTGTGTAGCCCGAGTGACAGATCCAGGAGACTTGTTTGACCAAAACGGATGATATGTCATACATGTCGCGGGCTTAGGTTGTACAGGGTCAATCTAGAGGCGATTTAGGATTTAAATTTTGTGGGTTCTTGATTCTAAGACGATGACCTCAATTGCTATTAACTAGATTTGAATTCAAGTTGTGTACATATTTAATGAATCTCTTACATGTGTGTATATATAGAGTTTGAACCAAAGTTATTACTCCCATTAGTTCAAAAAGAGTGTTCATTTACCAAATCAAGAGAGAATTACTCCCTCTGTCCCGTATTACTTGTCCTGTTTCGTTTCTCAAGGGTCAAGTAGACTAATTTTTGGAGCTTTGATTAGATAAATTCAATATTTTAAAATTAAAATTTAGATATTCAAAAACTACACTATTTTTATTAAAAGAAAAAATTGTGATATATATGTTTATTTAAAGTCTATTTTTTAAGTTTTTAGATGCGAAGTCATTAATTAATATTTTATAATCGTCAATAACAATACAAAGTTGTTAACAATTTTTTCAAATCAATTTATTCTAAAAAATATCTCAAAATATAGCTAATCAATCACGTCACTAAAAAAAATTCTTCTTTTTTTTTTTTTTAGAAAATTGTTTAGTTTGTGACAATTTGAATTTTAAATTTTATTATTTGTAAATTGGACATACAATCTTTAAGTTTTTGAAATACAATTTACATGTTTTAGAAATTACATATAAAAATATTATAAGTCATAATAATTTTTTAAATATCCATAAAACATGATATTAAGTTTTATATGTTAACATATCAAATCTAAAATACCTATTTAATTAGTTTGGTTTTTAGTCAATATGGGACGGAAGGAGTAACCTTATTTTTTCATATCCGCTCTTATTAAGTTTTAATGACCAAATCTCAATACCTATTTAATTAGGGATAGTTTAGTCAAATTACCTATTTTTACTTGGGAATTAGTATTTACTTAAGCAGTGTGCAATTAACTAAGTGGACACTTTTATAAACGGGAGGAACAGTATTTTTTGCCGAACACACATATATTCAACGTGAATTCTAATTAGTGGGCTTGTACACTTAATTGTGACTTGTGACTTGTTTTTTGACTTGCCATTTTGCTGGCATTCTCTCCAAATTCTTGCTATATATACAACTCTCAACTGCTCTATTCTTCTATCCCTCAACTCTCTCTCTCTCTCTCTCTCTCTCTCTTTTTTCTCCCCCTCACACAGACACACAATAAAAAGAAAAGCCAATTAACCAAAGACAAAATGGAGCAAAAAAATATTATATTTCTTTTTTCTCTTATTGTTTTACTAATTTCCTACACAACTTCAGCACGTCTTATGCCTACAACTAATTTTCAAGGTATTGAGTGTTCTTTTTTTCTTTCCTCTTTGTTGTCCTTTAATTTCTATAGAGCTTCCAGAGATAAAATTGTTCATTAGTAATTAATTTATTTTTCACAGATAATAAGAAGATTGAATCTAATGGTATAGTCAATCCAATTTCCTCATCACAAGTAAAAGACTTGAATGATGTAAGTTCTTTTCTTTCTTTCTTTCTTTCCTTTCATAAATATGATATGGTCACTGAGAATTCATATGTGGCAGAATTTAAAGGTAAAGAAGGGAATATAATTGAATCCCTTTCGACCAATAGCTATATATATCGTGGAACTGTGGTAAAAATATTATTTATTTATTTATATATAAGCTATTGAATACCTTTAATATATTAAAAACTTCTAAGTATAAATTACAAAAAGAATGCGATTTTATTATGGAAATGTCCAAAGAAGACCGTCAGAATTTGGCTCGTCGGAAGCTTTTTCAATGAATATTAGTTGGAAATCAATCATAAACATTTTTGCCCTTTTTAAATAACTTTCTTATAATTTCTGGCTCTGTTATTTCATATATCGTGATTCCAACTTACTTGGAATTGAGACATAATTATTATTTCATATAAGTTCACATGAATTCTAGTTTGTATTGAATTCTATTCTTCTTTTTTGATTTTTTTAATTCTTATTTTTTGTTTATATTTGGAACAGCTCATGGGAATAGAAGAATGTGAAGAAAAAGATGAAGTTTGTTTCAAGAGAAGAATGATTGCAGAGGCTCATTTGGATTATATTTATACTCAACACAAGCCAAAGCCTTGAAGGAGTTTGATTTAATTTGTAATTCTACAAGCAGAAGAATTAATAAGCTTGTTTTTTTTCTTCTTTCTTCTTCAGGAAGATTAATTAGTACTACTAAAAGAACTTTAATTTGTTAAACTTGTATTTCAATGTATCATAAGATTGTAGTAGTAGTAGTAGTACTATGTTTTTGTGAGCTATAAAGATAGTCAAAAG
Source organism: Lycium ferocissimum (assembly GCF_029784015.1). Lineage (NCBI taxonomy): Eukaryota > Viridiplantae > Streptophyta > Magnoliopsida > Solanales > Solanaceae > Lycium > Lycium ferocissimum. The sequence continues at coordinate 73,884,310 of NC_081346.1, read as the reverse complement.
TTTAATTACTCTTGCAAGTCTTGATATTTATTACTACAGCCTAGAGCTTATTAAATTTCTCAGTTAATTATACTCCCTAGGAGCAGTACTTTGAACTTATGATAAATTAAACTAAGGTCTTTAATTAAATGTACCTTTAAATTACACCGTTGGAAATTGTATTTCGGATATATTTGTCGTCTTAGTTATTTTATTCAAGATATATAATGGTTCAACTTCTGGAAAACTGATAGTAATAGCTTCTGGCTTCAGAATAAAAAAAAAATCGGTAGCTTTGCTAATGTAGCTTTGGATAATGGGAATTTCTGTCTTCAGAATAAAATATGAACATCACAGATAATTTGGAGTATATTTTTATTATCACTTATCAATATTTATTACCTTTAGGTTACTATGACAATATATTTCTCAGGTCAACCAGTAAATTCTACTCCTTTATTTCATTTTATATGATGGTTCGTCTAAAAAAGAATTGCATTTTTCTATAGATGAAAATAATTAAATTTAATTATCTTAATAACGTGCTTTTACAATCACAGAAATCTCATGGCATGTTTACGAATATAAATTTTAAATATTTTCTATCATTTTAAAATTTTGCGTCCGATCAAACTGTATCGTATAAATTAAAACGGATAAAATAGCATTTACAATAATCACCCCTAGAACAAAGAACAGATACTATTAAGCTTCCAACTGGATATAAACAAGAATAACAGTATACACTAAAATAAATCATCTCCAATACGATATAAAGGTTGTGAAATTTACAGAGAGACCTTGTAATATTTTAACTAACCATAACATTAAATGATTTCTTCTATTCTCGTAAAATTAATAATCACATAAATTTCAGTTGGGACATCTATAAAAATAAATTTTTTAAAATTTAATATTTTAACTAACAACAAGGCTCAATTCCCAAGGCCCTTATTAGATTTAATTTTAATAAAAAATGATAGAGTTGAACTTATATAAACAAGAATAATAGTAATCAGTTGGGACATCACAATTATAAAAATTTCGACTAACAAGTTCTAGGCCCTTATTAGATTTAATTTTAAATTAGAGAAATTTTGATATTTTAACTATTCTGCCCAACTATTAAAGTGTTTATGTATAGCGTTAATGAAGAGTTGCAGATGTCTCGTAAAATTAATCATGTGGGACACCAAATTATTAAAAGAATAAATAACATATAAAACTCAATTGAACTATTATGACCAAAAGACCTTATTGAAAAATGTAAAGAAAGAACACAATTCTTCACAAGGGGACAGGAGCATCAGAAAAGTGGTCAATTTCAAATTCCAATTAAGAGAAAATTGATAGACCCACAGTTGACCTTTGGCTGATTCCTTCAATTATTGCACTTCGTCTCTTTTCACACTTTAAGTCCAAATGTACTAACCCAAGTGATAGAGTATATGTATGTGGCCATTGGTATTAGTGTCTTGTCTTTTAAACAGCTGTATGATTGAATGATGCCTATTGATTATGTTTTTCATGTTTTTCCCATCCATTCCACACATTATTTGCAGATTTTTGTATCCATATGTCTCAATTACGTGACAAATAATCGAATCTTTCTACGTCGTATGTTTAAATATTTTTTGACTTAGTTAAGAAAACACATCGTTTAACATAATATTAAAAATCTATTTAAAAAAGAACTTAGCTATTATAGAGAAAATAATTATTATAAAATCCTACAAATATTCATATAAAGATATTTGTTATTTTGACAATACATAATATTAAACTTTATCACAAAAATTTATTTTAATTAAATATATCATAGCATTACGTAGTAACTGAGTCTATAAGAGTTGCTCATATTTTACGAGAGATGTTTACTGATAATCAAATCATATTAAAGCTCACTACGAAATACTTGGTACTACAATCATTGGAGGAACAATGTTGGATGAATTTGTTGGCTTCTACTGTAGATTTAGACGAGGGGACCTGCAAATCGATGATTTATCTTAGGGGGGATGTCAGTATTGTGTTACCAGTTTACTCTGTGATGGACATCAACATTTTGAATATTTGTGTAACTTTAAGCATCACTTAAGGATAAAATGAAAAATTCAAATTAAATGCTCAATTTAGTGTCATTTTTCGTGTGTCATTCCTTTACAATCACTTGGAAACAGATAGTGTAGTACCCAAGAACTTTCCTCATTGGAGAAATGCACAAGTGGATAATACGCACTGAGTTATGTGGGTTATGTAATTATTAATAAATCTAAAAAATTGGTAACAAAATACAAAACTGCAATGAAATGTTTTGGTTCTCAAGTCTCCAAGCAGGAAACTTATTAATCCAATAATTTGCACTTTGATGGATTTTGCATTTGAATGTTTGGGATTACGTTACAGTACCAAATACACTCGATATTACCTCGGAAAACTCAACATATAGCAAAATCAAACCTCAAGAACATCTGATGGGAAAGAAGAAAAAACTGTTACAGCAAGCATATTTGCATCCCTATGCCCGGTTATAGAGAACACTCACTAAAAACATTCACCAAATTTGCAACATTTAATATGCAGTATGAGAAAGTACAATGAGGATTATGGTGCTAAACACAAAAAAGTTCACAATGAACAATTCTACATAAGTTGGTGTCTGTAAAGATCCTCATCAGATTGAGCAGCAACAAACAGTGAACGGTCGGTCCACAGCTTTAAGAACCACGTACTTTCTACTAGATGGAAAAACTAAGGACTTGCAAGAAACATATAGGCAATGAAATTACATCCCAATAAACCAAGTAGTATCAAAATCTGGAAATATCCCTCATCTAAGACCAACAATATGATTGCTATAATAGCCAAGTGTCCGAGAACTGAAAAGGGACAAAGCTACTGAGGCTAGATAATCTGTAACAACTTCTAATGCTTTTTAGCCAAAACCTAAACAAAGCCTCACGATAACAAATTGATGCACACACACTCAGTAGCTTGCTTTGGCAAGTTTGAATTGGATCTTGTACAGAAATGCAGCTGGATGATTTTTGATCATTAGCATCAGTAACAGAAGCTGAAAATGTCACTGAGGACAATGTACGAGAACAGAAAATGTGAACCAATATTATGGAATATGTGATGCGCAAACTGTTCTAGCATCTAGAATTTTCATTTCATCATTCATTTCAAACGAAAGCATAGAAGAGGCTTAACAAGAAGATGTATAACCAACCATTACAAGTAATTCAAAATGAACCTGGTTATCTTCGATTTAACAAGAACAAACATCAAGCATCCAACACCTGACAAATGAAACCATGGACAATACGATACAATACAAGTCAGTAGTGGCTACTAATGAAATAAAGGAACTGAAAGGAATGTATAAATACCAATGTACAAACCATCAAGGATGGCAAGACTGAAATATTCGAGCAAGGAGGCAAGTCCCAAGGAAGATCAAAAAGAATAATGCATCTCTAGATCTCATTTCAAAACCTAAGCTTCCTCCAAAAAGCACTTCAAAAACTTTAGAAAGTGCTCTCTCTCACGAAAACCATTTAATTCTCAAGTGCAACGCACTGTCAGACAATTGAATCCATATTTTAACAACAGGTGCCAACAAGGAAATGGGAAGAAAAAAGAAGAAGCAAAGTAACTCGTATTCAGTTTTCAGACATTTGAAGAATCAAATTCAGGTAAACACAGATTTTGGGGAATAATTTAAATGGAACATACCACATATTTGTTTTTCAATAAGAAGCTATGGCAGATTCTTATCTATGAAAAACAGATGACACCCATTTAACAGTAGCACCAGCATGGGCACATGAAAAACTTTCTTCAATCATTAGTATCTAGTGAAGTAATTAAAACATCTAAAATCAAGTTTAACGTCATATCACTTACCAATTTATATCCTAGGCAAGCCCCAACTCTTGACAAGAACTTTCTGAAATACAATTCTTGTGGACTATCGGACCCTGACTACCACTTTCACTTGGAATACTCATGTAAACGGCATCTTTGAACATCCATTCGTCACTTTCTTCACTGTAAAAGTCTTCAAAAAGCTCACCACACAAAACACACACACATTGACTTTCATCTGCAGGAACCATGGCCTCAGTACATTCTGATGTTTCACTAGAACCTCCAGCTGTCCCTTTGGATTTATCACCACAAGGGAGGCCACCAAATCTAGCAGCCCATTCCCCAGAATTCAAATACCACATTCTTGAATTATTCAACAGTTTGACATCTGGATTTCTGGATGCATGCCACTCCAAGTGTCTATCAAGTTTCTCTTGGAGTTTAAGTCCAAAACCGCATATGCCACACTGATGTGGAACGTCATCAAGAAGTTCACTGATCACAGCAGGATGGGACTTCCGAATCACATCTGGCTTAAATGCAAGTCCAATTAGACTTTTTGCCTCTTCTTTCGTGGACTGAAGTACGGCCTCAGTAGTTTTAGCAGAAGGTTTTGAGAGAGAGAGCTTATCCATGGGAGCTGATGAAGGAACGGATGAGGATGTTGGAGCAGATAAAGCAGGAGTTGAAATGGTGCTCGCACGTAGAATAAGGTTCTGTGTTTGAGGAGGTGTATCTGAAGGAGTACAAGTAGGGGACTCCTTCTTTGCTGCAGATATTAACCCCTTCGCCACCAATGTACTCAAAATACTTGATAAAGGATTAGCAGCAGTATTTGGTGCATTCAGAGGCTGCAATGATGCAGTCCCTACAAGAGTTGGAGGTGGCCCAGGTGGCAATGGTGGCTGTTCTACATTTTTCTGGGAATAACTAGGAGGGTTTGAAGCATTTCTGTCCAACGATAGACTAGAGACCGAGGCTGAAGGGATCCTGGGCCCAGATGGGGAAAATTGGGCAGGAGGAGGCTGTGCACTGGCTTGGGATGACAGAGCACCCTTATCAAGAGAACCCGGTGTAGTATCTGAACTTGATTTACTACCAATAACTCCACAAACAGCAGCCAACAAACTGCTAGTGCTAGAGGGATCAGGAAAACCTGGAATCACAGGAACTGTTGAATTCTTGGTTTGACCAGAATATTCAGATTCCAGGCCTTCCCGCTGAACATTATGTCTCAACTGATGAGAACAGGCCAAGGCAGACGAATTCTGCAAACTTGGAGGCTGTTGTCTTGGTGAATTAACTGAAACAGTATTCCGAGATGGCATTGCCAGAGATTCCTGGGCAAACTGGTTACGGGGATCTAGATTTGGCCTCCTTGGGAATTGGGATATTCTTGGATCAGAACGAGAAGTGGTCTGCGTCTGGTACTGCTCACCGAGACTGTTCATTATTTGATTGGTGTTGCTTGCAATGAGTGATGGGGATGGAGGACGCTGATGCATTGGTGACTGAGCAGAGGGAGAGGCAGCTCTGAAAGTCTCTCTCTGTTGCACTATGGATCCCCTGGATTCCAGAGTTGCATTCATCGGCACAAAATTTGGCGTTCCAACAGGGACAGAACCTGTCTGTAACTTGTAAGATGCCCTACCTATTGGATTTGAAGCTTTTGACAACCCACTGAAAGAAGTCTGATAGCCTTCTGGATGAACTGGAGCACCTAGAACAGAAGCTGAATGCCTAGCTCCATCTAAAGCATGTGATTCCCTAGACCACATTGCTGACATTTGATTCCCAAAAGAACCTTGGCCTCTCTCTTCGGCAGAAAGAGAATCAGCTGAGGCTTCACTATCAGCCCTTAACCCGACCTCTCTTACGCTTTGTGGTCTCCTTACTTGATTTTCTAAGTCCTGCAGATTCAGGAAACTAACAAGGTTAGTCTGTTAAAAACAGCATAGGGACACTTTACATCCACAAAAACAACCGGAAATTAGCTTCCACAGGAAAATAAGGAACTAGCTCAATCAACAAGAGCCAAAAGCATTGGCCAATCATCAATTTAACAAAGAATTGCCTTCAACTAGTTTAAGCATATTAGTAAGTAACCTATTCTTTCTAAACTTATCATAAAGAAACAGATTGGACGAAAGCTAATGGGTTAGACATTATTAACTTCAAGAAGATTATTACAGCATTTTCATACTAAGGTGAATTATCTGTCCGGAGCTAGAACTACAGTGGGCAAAGCGCAAGGAAATTCTTTCAGAAATGAAAATCCAGTATGAATACTTTGAATAAATATTGGTTGAGCATTTTCTCTTACAGATTTGTCTGAATCCTCAGATGCCCACCGGTCTTTGGCTGCACTATTTACATCATCCCACATGTACTCCTCTTCCTCAGAATTCTTCCAGCTCCTATCCGTTAAAGTACTGGTTCTATTTGGCAAGGACTGTATCAGTTGTGGATGTGCATCAGAGGTTGCAGATTTCTGGGATATACTTTGGAAACCATGTTTAATGTCCAAGCCGCTTCTTTGGCTCAATATTTTACCAGTCCCAGAATCATACCAAGGTTTATCAAACCCCTGTTCTTTAAGTCTTTCACCTCCTCTTCCTACTCCAAAGGCAGAACGTCTCGAGAGATCAGAACCGTAATCCGAATCTCCATATGCTGCACTGATAGTTTTCTCAGGAACATGCTCATTCAACTTTTCTTTCTGAGCACGCTGCAATATTGCAATATTAAATGGCTTAGATTCCTTAACCTGATAAAAAATCAAGCATGCATAACTGCAGATGTATAATAGTTAAAAACATATCGCATACTACTACCTTAGTGGAGGGATCAATCCATGATCTTCCAGAACTAATACTGGTCGTTCTCTCTGGTCTCTCTATGTCCTCATTTACATTAAGAGTGCTGCTGATGTCACTAACTGCTCCTTTTGCCTTCATCACAACAAAGAACATTGATAAAGATAAGAGCATTTGCAGGAAAGATATGATTGACAATGACTAAAGATAAGTGTTCCTTCTCTATCACATAATTCAATAAAGGTCTAAGTTCAAGGTTCAAGTCTCACCATCACCCATCAACAAAATATTTCCACGCAATTGACCCAAGAAAACAAAATTCAAGCCGAAATATGAGGGGGCGTGTTTCACTATAACTAAGAAAATTCAAGTATCCCTTCTCTGAAGAATGATTTTAGATGAATTAGTTCACGCCAGCTCAAGAGAAGGACCAAGAACATCACAAGGACCAAGAACATCACCACAAAAAAAACAAAGGCCAAGGCACAAACACTAACCCCTGAGAATAAGACGACGTGGCGGGTTGTGTCATAAACCATTACATTGAAGATGCACCCATTACTGAGAAGTCTCCAATAGTGAGACCATTCCAGATGTGCAGTATCCCCGAACCCCGGCTAAGCTTAAAACAAAGGGCAGTACTATATGTGTTTGTATTAAGAGAACAATAATGCTTTAATTTTCCAGCTAGAAAAATCTCTAATAGCTGAGCAAGAACTGGGATAAACTCTGCATTTGAGATGATGAAAAAAGGGGAAATGTGACTTAGTAGCAGCACCATATAAGGTGCTCAAGAAAATAGATTCAAAAGACAGCACCAAAATGGCGACTCTCACTTACCCTGGTTGATTGCTGTAGGCGTTGCCGTGCCTCCAGATATTTGGGATTTACATGAATGCTATGTCCAGGTCTTTGAGCCTGTGGATCAGGCCTAGATGTCCCTGATGAAGAGCCATTGACACCAGTTGTAAATCCGAGCTCCCTCTCAATTAATTGGAGTTGTTGAGGGGGGAATACTCCTTTCCAAGTTCCAAAAAGATGCCACATCCCAGGATGAGTAGAAGGTTCAACCTGTCTATAAGCTTTGCAGAAAACCTAACATGGAAAAAAGACCAATAACAATCAAGTTTGTTGTAGCTTGCAATGATGCAGCTATCTCCATCAACTAGAAACGTAAACCCAACTAAAATTGATTACTCAAGGTAAGATAGGATTTCAGTGTTCCACATCATCATCCACCCAAATGGATGTCACATTCACGGGACAGAAAAAACAGAGTTTTTGTTATAGAGTTTTTTTTAAGTAAAATGTGAAGATCTCTTCCAAATGAACCCGGAGGATGCCAATGGTAACAACACCTGAGCAAAGTATGTTACAGAGTTTCTTTTTTCTTTGAGGAAAAGGAAACACATGAGAAAATGCAAAGGATGCAAAGAATCATGATCACAACAAACTTGATATAAATCCAAATCTGACCTCAGGTAGCCTGGTGGCAAAATACTTAATATAATCCCGCCCGATGTTCTTCACAATACTGTCCAAAAGATATAGAGACGGAAGCTTTTGCTCAGTAGGAACCTGCAAATGATTTCCAGGCTAGATTAGAATGTGTTTGCTAGAGCCATAGACACTGTTTGATGCAAACTGTATGCCACTGGAACAAAGCCAAAAAAAAAAATATCTAAATGGCAAGAAAATAGAGATAGAAACATTACTCAAAGCAGCAAAGCAAAGACTATATGCACCATTATATCTGACATCTTTGCAAACCATGATAGCACATGCAATGCAGCTTCGGAATACTTACTTAAATATTCAGCAGACAAACTGAATAGTAAACTGGGTCGTAGAAGTATCAACATAGAATCATCTTTGGCAAAGCTAGTAAACAATGTCAAAATGTAGAATAAACCAGTTCAGTTAATTATTTGCACTGCACTCATTCATTAACTTCTCTCTATACAAGCAAATTATTTGACAAAATAAACATCAATTATACCTGAATCGCATGAACTGATATCCTAAAACAAGTATGTCGTTGACAACCTTCACTTTACCACAGCAAAATTATATATTGTACAAATAACAAAAACACTCAGATATAAGGACGGAAAACTATCAAAGAGAGTTGAAGAGAGGTCTTTCCTTTATCCATTTAAACAAAAGCATCTGCAACTTGGTTCAGATTTTCATTTGGACATAAATAAGTTAAATGGTTTCCGATATGAATATCACGATTCACATAACATAGTGTGTATGTGATTCTTTCTCTATCACTTTGGAATTAATTGCAATTTGTTTAAGTGAATCACAGGCATCCACTAGTTAAAAATGCAGAATACGGATAAGCTATTTGATAAGAATAATCTAGGGATTGCCAGACCTTCGATGTCTGATTATTCCAGAAGCAAAGGCTCAAGATGTATATCCTAACATTCAAAAATTGTGTAACTGTGAAAGCAAGATTCAGTGTAACAGCACGTCTTGAACTTGACATGTCTTGAAGACTAGAATATTTTTGCAGAGAATAAAATAAGATAACAGGATACATCCTTCATCTGACAACAAATGGATAATAGTGAACCTCGACGATGCTGAGTATCTGAATTATGCCATAGACGTGTGCCCGACATATTCAATCACCACAAGTATATGTTAGATGCATGTTAATAAACTGCCTAGCAATAAAGGAATTGGACCATCCCTTAGCCATTCAAAATATAGCAAAATTGGAGTTAGCTGTTCCAAAACCTAAAAGGAAATGTGAAATGAGTCTGTATTGGCCAGACATTAACCAGTCAAAAATAGCAACTGCACGAGTCATTTCTTTATTGAAGCAATATGATGCTTATGAGATACATCCAGAAGAAAAGCTATAAATTGAATAGACAAGTATTTATTTTTCCCCAAATGGCTCACATAATCATTCTCATTAATGCTGCGGAAAATGTGACTGCACGTTGGAAGTGTTCCACAATGCTTTTTGGAGAACTTTCAATGGACAATTCTAACATTTAAAGTTATAATCATGACATCTCCATCGCCATAGCAATACAACTATATACGTAATTTCATAAAGAGGCCAAATTTCTTCCAAATCCACCAACTTTCTTACTAACCAATAAATCTTTTACAGAATCTTATACTCTATTTTCAGCGGTAACGCGCTTCACTAATCTAATGAATCAAAAATCTAACTTTACCTTCTTTACCATAATACTTCTCTTCTGTACAACAATCAAGTAGTAATTAAAACACTAAATTGAAACGAAATCAACAACATTGACAACACAACAGGCATTTAAAACCGGAATATCACCTCAATAATGTTGTTGCATATAGTAGCAGCAATCGCCTTAGCAGCTTGCAAATTCTCACCAGCAATAATAGTCAAATTCGTTATTATCGGCTTCGAATTAAACTTCAATTCAGCTAACGCTGTCTTATACTGACTCACTAGCTCCTGATGCTGCACCTGTTGTTGGTAAGTCCCACGAATCGAATCATTGGTTTCCGTGTCTCGAATCCTCGAATTCGCAGCCCCTCGTTGAGTAACGAAGCTTCGCCCATTCGAGTTTCCAATTGGGGGTTCGATTAATCTTGGTTTTTTAGGTCCTGGTTCCAATCTTGATCTATCGAACGGCCTTCTTGAACCCTCCATTTCCATTACTTTATCAACCAAGAAACACACTAACCCTAACCCTAACCCTAACCCTAAATTTGAGCTATTTTACATGGGTTACATTCAAAATAGGCAATAAAATGCAAATCAAAACAACAAAAAGTAATACTACTACTTATTACTACTAATCCCATGTAATTTTCAAGAACAAGGACAATCCATCACTTTATAAAAGAAAAAAACCTAACCCTAATCCTAAATTAAAACAATTTAACATGGGTTACATTCAAAATTGGTAACAAATCAAAAAAAAAAAAAAAAAAAAAGTACTACTTATTTTGAACAATAACGAGAATTAAAAGGACTAAATCTGATCTTTACATACACAGGTGAATCGAATTAGTAATACAGAGAAGTAAAAAAAAAAAAAAAATTGTACAGATAAAATTGAAGAGCAAATTTGAGAGTTGTGAGCTTTTAATTGGGTGATTTTTTTTTTTTTGAGGGTTTTTGATTGATTTGGGGAGGAGTGTAGCTCCAATATATATATATATATATATATTGAGGTGTGTTGAGAAATTGGTTAGGGAGGATTAGAGAAGACTGGTGGATGAAGATGGAAGAGAAAAGGGGGTGAGATATGGGCCTTTGTTGGGCTTTCATGGGTTTTATATGGAGCGGATGATACCTTTTTTGGTGCTAATTTATGTGCCTAAATCTTTAATTTTCGTCCTTCATCTAAAACTCATGAATTCTGAGTTTCAACCCCCGCCTAGTCAAATATTTAAAAAAAAAAAAATTGCAAGACAAAAGCTTGGCCCAAAATTAGGCCTATTCTGGCAAAAGTTCCGCCTTGAGGCAGAAGTTTGTAAAATTCCAACTAAGTTAAAAAAGAAAAAGAAAAATTGCGTGAAGGCAAAACTCTGCCTTAAGGGAAAGTTTGAAACTTTGCCTAAGGGCGAATCCAAACTCTACCCTGCGATTTTTTTAAAATTTTTGACTAAGCCGGGTTTCAAACCCGAAACCAAGAAATTTTTAGCGAAGAAAAGACCACCAATTTGAGGGACAAAAATTAAAGACCATTGCCTTTGAAGGCCCAATCGTGCAAATGACCCGAGCTGATAAAGACTTAAGTTGAGCTGAGATATGGGACTTGATGTTTTTTCTGGAGCCCATAAAGAGTTGAGTTTGGCTGTTTAATGGGGTTAAGTTCACAAATGACCTTCATAAGGTGTAGTTTTAATTTATTTTTTTGTCTCACTTAACAAAAATTTTAGAAAATAGACTTTGCTTCAGAAAATTCACTAGGCAAAGTTTTTGTTGTCCATCGAGCATAAGTTATGGACTTAATTAATTTTTCATATAAGACAAATATTCAGGATATTTCAAGACAGTGAACGTCTTTCAATTGATCACAAGTTCTGCCTAGCAAAAGCTAGAATTTATGCCTGATGGACAACAGAGGCAAAAGAAATTATTGCCCATCGAACATAAGTTGCGAACATAAATTAGTTTTCAGAAAAAGCAATAGTTCAAGGTATTTCAAGAGAGTGAACCTGCTTAGTTAACCACAAGTTTTGTCTTATAGGTAAAAGCTAGAACTTATGCCTCATAGTCATAGGCAACAAAAGTTCCTCCCAGAAAGTTTTTTAAGTTAAGGCCATTTTTAAAGATTTTATTAAGTGGCGATAAAAGTTCAAGTCCGGACTCTTTTGGGAACGCCACACGTCATTTGCTGATTTGTGAGAAATGGGCCTTGATGGGCTTTTTTGTGGCGTCAATAAAGAGTTAAGTTGGGCTGCTTGTTGGTTCTTGGCAATAATAATAAGATAATTACGGCTCAATACCCATAAGTGATTAAGTTTACCAAATTTAACCCAATTCCTTAGTTATTACTTAGGTAGCTTATTAACTCGTCTCTGTCCTCTTTCTCTCCGTCTCTGCCCTCTTTATCTCCTTGGTCTCTCTCTGTGTTCTAATACGCTTCATTGATGTCAAATTCGAAAGTTGAAGTTTACCATTTTTTAAACTTCTTTGATGATTTGCTTGATTTCTATATCCTATGCCCATTTTTTCCTACAAAGTAAAGTTCTTTAACGTGAAAATATTTAGGAAATCAGGTAGAAAATGGTTTTGGGATTGAGAAGGAAGAACTTAGGGGTCTAGGATATTGTGAAATTCATGGAGATGGAATGAGTTTTCAAGGTTTTGGGTTATAGATCTTGATAGGGGAAAAAGAAGACGTTTCAATTCGTATAGCAGTGTGGATACATTATTTATACATGGTTATATAGAACATATACAATATCTATACGTTGTAATTTGAATTGGTTTGTGAGTTTATGCATGATTATACAAAGCATATATATATATATATATATATATATATATATATATATATAGCTATACAAAACAGTTGTTTATATATAGCTATATAAAACAAATACAATATTTATACATTGATGATACAGTGGACTACATCGACGGCAAACTAGATGATACTAGATGCATGGACTCTGTAAGTGGCAAACTAGTTTATTTGGTCCCAACTTTTAACGGGAGGGGTATATTTGACTATTTTGACTAACTGAGGCAAAGTTAACCAATAAACTAAAGTAGAAGGATATATTTGACCTTTTTCCCTAATAATGTAAGGCCCTATAACGGGCTCAACAATTAACTTTTATTTTTGTTTTGGTATTTACAAAGTGGGGAAAATAGAAGTAAAATTTTCACAAATAGCTACCTTTTAGCACCTTCTAACAATCTATAACTACATATTCTATATTTACAATTCGTAACTAGATGACTATATATTTAGCTAGTAGTCGGGTATACCAAAATATAGCGTAAATATAGCGAAAATACAGACGCGAGGCTAACTGACACTATTATATTTATGGAAACAAAATCTGTTCCAATTTAAATTAAAATCGGTTCTATTGTTCCCTGATTCACGCAAATATCTTCCCATTCCATATCTGATTCCATATCTCATTCAAAAAGGTAATAAATTCAAAAAAAATTGAATTCAAAAAGTACAATATGTGTTATCCGTCATTCTGGTTTATGCTTTAATAGTTGTATTTCGTATATATTTTGGCCATATTTTAGTTGCATTTTGTCTGATCTGGTATATAATACTTATTCTGGTTTACTGTTAACTATATTTGATATATATTTTACATATATTTGAAGTGTATTTAAATGAAATTTTAAATTTTGTAACACACTGTAATTTAAAAAATGGACTTATGGAATCTATCTGAGTTATATTTTTTACGTATATATTCACTGTATTTAAATGGTTATATATATACTACTTTGTTAAATGAATACATCACAGATAATGAAAATGGAATTTATGCATTGAAAAAATAACATACTTGAAAGAAACAACAATATAAAAACCATAAGGTGGTGTTCAATATTAACCATCCTAAAAAACATTACTGCACATGAAACAATATGTCCAAAATGAAAAAACAGCAACAAAAGTCGCAACCAACTATGCTACTATTCAACATGAAAATCAAAAACCCAAAATATAGGTTAAATACACGGTAAAAAATTAAAAATCAGTATAGAATCTTACTTTATTTTGGGAATTAGATTTGAACGTGAGTGAAATTAATGAGTAGTTAATTAGAGATAAAAAAGGAAGTTGAAGAGTTGTAAAACTTATTTGAAATTGGAGGAAAGTAATGAATATGGTGAATAATGGCGTGTATTTAGGAGGTAGGAGAGAGACACGTTTTTTTGGCTTAAATTTAGGGGAGTGAGAAGTTATTAGATGAGTGGTAAAAATATGGTAGCTATGTGAAGTAAATATGTTATATTTTAGCTACTAAATATAATTATTGAAAAGTTTAGTTATGTTCCATAAATAGGTAATAATGGAACCTATGCCAAGTAAATTTTACAAAATAGAATTTCTTTCTTAAAGTTCAACTTTAAATATGAGAATGAAGAATATTTTCGTCTGTTTTCGTACTTACGCGTGGCATCTTGCTCTCTCTTATATTGGATTGTATTTGTTAAGGATTGACACATCTGGAAATGATTTGTTAGTATATTTATTAACAAGTAAAGTTAATGTAAAAGAGAGAATGTAGTAACGAAAATTGATGTGGTTGAAATTAGAGTCATTCATAGTAATGTTTTAGGTTTACCTATTTAAAATATATTTTATTACTGATCGGAGTTTCACTTTGAAAGACAATTATCTAAACCCAATCATATTCTTGTAAAAAATGTTAAAAAGAAATTATATAGATCCAAGATGGTTAAAAGAATTAGGTTACATCTAATTTCTCATCATATTTATGTTTTTTCTCCATTAAAGGAAATTTTACTCTTTTCAAGTTTAGTAACAAATATAAAGAACACATATTTCAGAAAATTATTTTTCAAGAGAAAATAAATAATATTTGAGAACGTAATACCAAAGTGAAATTATCAAATATGTGAAAATAATTGAAAGTAAATGAAGAAATTGGAAGGAGTTAGTATGTAAACTTAAAAAAGGAATATTGATCGAAGATATTGTGATTGTCGTCATAAAAAAGAAGAATATTAACTTTATTTATGTTAAAGTAAATTTATGCATAAAATGACAGTTACATGGACAAAGAAACATTGATCTTTAAGGAACTGAAAGAGAAAAGTCTAAGTAGTGATATGTTGGATTGAATGCTTTGGGAAAAAAATTCTATCCCTTTTTCTTCCTCTCATTGTTTTACAGAATATAAGTCAAATAAACCTTTAACCCTAAAATAAAAGGGATGATTGAAAAAAAAAAGGGGTAAATTTTGTTAGTCTTGAGAGGCAAATTTGAGCAAGTTCTTCAACGATAAGCGCATATTTAGGACCAATTTTAAATTGAGGGTAAATGTATTCTATTTCTCATAGTTGAGGGACAAATCTAATTCTGTCCAGCAATAAAAAGGGTATATTTAGGATGAAATTTAAACGGAGGGCCAATTAAGTAATTTTATTTCCTACGGTTGAGAGGCATTTTTGGCCATTTTACCAACCGTTTAGCATTCAAAGTGGTGATGTAATATAGTGCCATTTGAAGTAAAATTTCATTTTTAATCATTAAATATCTTTCAAGCACTCTTTATTAAATTTTGTAATCATTTATCATAGTAAAATTTGTTTAATTTTTTTTAGCTAAAACAATGCTAAATTTACTCTATTTTAAATTTATATGATCATTCTCATACTTGTCCAATTCATATTATACGATAATTTTTGCTTTTATACTTTCTTTTTTGGTAACTAATCATTTCCATTAATTACCAGCATAAACATTACAAAGCTTGTAGCTTTTATACTTTAATCCAAAATAAATAGTGTTTTACATAATAAATGAATGAAATATTGATTTTTTTCTTTCAAAATTCCCTATTTAGTGTGTTTTTATGTAACCAAGAAATCATATTAAATATGTATTATTTAATTATAAAAAATGTCGTAAGAACGCATATCACTTGCTAAGGATGATTGAGTTTCTTAAAAGGTATGCTCAAGCTAAAAATACTAAAATATGGACCAGCGGGAGTTCTTTTTAGCGCTCAAAGTTCCAAATAATAGTTACTTGTCTATTGTACAATTATTTTCTGACATTTATTAAGTCAGTACTTTCTTTCATGTTCCCTGATATCCATATTTTTCAAAAGGAAACGCATATAAGTATCCAAAATAAAAAAATCTAGAATAGAAACCAACTGGAATATACAATTTTTCTATTCGTTGTTGGATGCAAGTTGTTTGTGCATCTGCATCCAGATTGTTCAATTTTCTATGGAGATTAGGAAATGATAAATTGAATAATATTACAGGTCGTTTGATTTATGGACTAAATAATCCCTAAATTATAATCTAGAAATTATGATCCTTGGATTACATTATCTTACCTAGGCGGTGAGATAACTTAATCCCAAATTTGATGAAATAAGGTGGGATATTCAAAATTAAGATTGAAATTAATTTTATTTTATGTTTAATTGACGGTATAAATTAATCTCAAAATACCATCAATCAAATACCCTATAAATTTAATTACAGACTTAATCTTGAATATCCCATGTTATTTCGCAAACCAAACGACCAGTTAGCACTTTATGACTGAGTAAAAAGATCCAATTGTGTAGCAAAGAAAAAATCCAGATACTTCTAGTTGTCAAAGCTGACAAAATGGACAGCACATGTGCTTTTCGACGTTTTTCAGCCCTACAATTAACTCTCAGGGTAGAAGGATATAATAGTTAAATCAAGTGTAACTTTATTAAGCAGCTACAATATAGCAACCTGTAAAGCACTTTATGACTGAGTAAAAAGAGCATAAAGCACTAGAATAGACTAGAAATAGAAATGGAAAAATAAGTTTACTGGGCAAAACATGTACTTCCTCGTTCACTTTTTTCTGTTTAAAAATAGATTTTCATTTTTACTTATTACTTTTAGCATATTAAAAGAAGATAATTTTTTTTCTATTTTATTCAAAGTATTAATTACTCATTTTAAATCTTATTATAAAAAATATACACCAATTAATATGAATATATTGATAAATTATACACTTTATTTATTATTTCTTAAATAGCGTGAAAAATCTAAAGTGGACGGAGGGAGTATATATTTTTCTAAAAGAAAATAGAAAGAAATTGAACACGTAAATAGAGAATTTGCATCCTAAAGCAGGCAAAATAAGAAAGAATGTTGTTCAACCAATGAAATGAAGCCACAGCTTGCAGGTGATGTTATAAAGTGCACGTGCATCAAAGTTAATGGACTCCTCTCTATTTTCACTGGCCACTGAACAATCTTATGTTGGCAAAGTAAGATCCGAGAAAATGATAAAAATGGTCCTTTAATATAGTCTTAAAAATATATTTTGAGCAGTTTTGCTTGTTTAAATTTGTCAAAAGTGAATATTTGTCGATCAAATATTAAATACTTAATGAGCTTTACAAGAAAGTCTCATCAAATTCTAGAAATTACAATATTAAAAATTACACTAGACAGAAAAAATAAATAAAAATAAAGTTATAAAAAATAGCATCTCAAAAAAACTGCATTACACTCCAAAAATAGACAAAAATGACAAATTATACTTCAAAATGTAAGTTCCCACTAAATCTTCTTTTTTCATAATATCCGTCAAGTCTAACAAACGAAATATCTGACGAATACAAAAAATATTCATTCTTGACAAATTAGAAAAAAACTAAAATTGCTCAAAATATATTTAGGAAAAAAACTTTAAACTTACTCCCAAAAACAAAGAACTATTTTAGTCATTTTCTTTATAAGAAGATCCTCAACATTATATATATATATAGAAAGAGTATATGAATGTTTATATATAGCTATACAAAATAAATACAATATCTATACATCGATGATAAAGTGAGCTACATACTGCAAACTAGAAGCATGGACTCTATATGTGGATTATTTCCCCAATAATAATCTGTTCGATAGCTTTTGCGGCATTCGTCTTTATCCCAGGTTCAAATTAATTTTGTAAGATTTTGCTTTTCAAAACTTGGTCTTTTGACTTGCAATGAAAAGGTAAAGAATATTGAAGATGATTTGCATAGACCGTTCAAAGAATACATCAAATGTTCGATATCTTATGTTGAAGTGGTTGGAAGCTAGTACCGATTTAATTTCTCTTTTTTGTTTCACCTTTGTTGTGGGGTTTTGCTTTCCACACACTTTATACGGATGAATAATTTTTATGAGGTGTTTGATCAAATTTTTTAGAAAAACGAGGAGTAGTAAAAATAATTTTTTAAGCTAAAAATAGCTAGCTTTTTTGAAAAGTACTTTGAAAAAATTGAAAAAAATACACTAGACTATTTAAAGACAAAACACTAATTGTTGCTAAAAAGTGCATTTCAAATTAATTGGCCAAACACAAACTGTTTTTCGACAAAAGCTTATTTTTTAAAATAAGCTGATTTTAAAAACTTTGTCAAACAAGCTACTGATTTGCTACGTCGTTATTTAACGAGATATTACTTTCAATATGCATAAAAATAGAAAAAAATAAGAGGTTCCTCGTAAAGTTCAGATGTAAAAAAGATTAGTTTAATGGGCAAAACATGTATGTATTGTGGAGTTAATGCAAGGTCTTTAAATTGTTGGAGTAATGTAACTTCTTTGAATGAATGAATTCTATTCATTCATGACAAACTCCTCATCTTTCAATGCGTTTTCTTTGAATGAATGAATAAACTCATTCATGATAACTTATGTTGTTAAACATCAATAATGGATGTATCGATTTTTTTAATAGCGTATTGTCCGTAAATGCTACACAACAGTATTTCCCTATAAATTGAAAACCTTTGAGAACATATCAATACACCAACAAAGAACACCAAAAATATCTTATTCCTCTCTTCTTCTCAAGTTAGCTTGGGCAATTGTTTTGGGCAACTTCCAACTTTTCGATTCGAGTGCACGTGTTTGGAAGAGCCTCGAAACCGCAGGAGCGGCTAACGTGAACAATTTGGACGGCGTCAAGAGAAAATCGCTTTCAAGGAAGTGGCTTGAGATTATACGATAGTTGATTCTATCATTTTATTCAATTTCTGATTGATATTGTTAATATTTCCAACAAGTATTTTTCTAAAAGAAAATATAAAGAAATTGAAACACGTAAATAGAGAATTTGCATCCTAAAGCAGGCAAAATAAGAAAGAATGTGGTTCAACCAATGAAATGAAGCCACAGCTTACAGGTGATGTTATAAAGTGCACTTGCATAAAAGTTAATGGACTCCTCTTTATTTTCATTGGCCACTGAACCATCTTATGTCGGCAATGTAAGAACCGAGAAAATGATAAAAATGGTCCTTTAATATGGTCTTAAATATATTTTGAGCAGTTTTGGTTGTTTAAATTTGTCAAAAGTGAATATTTAATGAGTAAAACTGTCCATCAAATATTAAATACTTAATGAGCTTTATAAGAAAGTCTCATCAAATTCTAAAAATTACAATACTAAAAATTACACTAGACACGAAAAATAAATAAAAATAAAGTTATAAAAAATAGAATCTCAAAAAACCTGCATTACACTCTAAAAATAGATAAAAATGACAAACTATACTTCAAAAAGCAAGTTCCCACTAAATCTTCTTTTTTCATAATATCCGTCAAATCTAACAAATGAAATATCTAACGAATACAAAAAATATTCATTCTTGACAAATTTAAAAAACTAAAATTGCTCAAAATATATATTTAAAGAAATACTTTAAACTTGCTCCCAAACATAAATAACTATTTTAGTCATTTTCTTTATAATAAGATAAGATCCTCAACAAATGTTACTTAATGCAGAAGACAAGTACTGCACCACACAAACTCCATTAATAAATCTCTTGCCTTCAGTATCTCCATTTCCATTGGACCAACTCACCACCATTGTTGAATTCAACAGTAATCATTCACTTGCTAAAAATAGGTTCAAACTCTTCACAAAAATATCTGCTCTTTAGTTCTTTTCTTGCATAAATGGACCCTACCTGTTCTTCCTCCTCCACAACATTAAGAACCAACTTGGTCCTATTATTAATCCTCCAAAAACAAATGTTACTTAATGCAGAAGACAAATATTGGCACCAATCAGATTATAGTGTAACAATAAGTATCTTTTTTCATCCTTAATAAAAAAAATAGAGCTCGAGCTCATTATGAAATCGTCTTTGTAAGGAGCATTTTATTCCATGAGATTTTTCGGTGCAAATTCATATTGTCCTAATACGAGCACCAGACAGTGGGTTGGAAAAAGAACAAATAGTGGCACTCCACAAACACCTTTAGGGGTCGTTTGGTTGTAAGTTCGAAAGTAAATTATTCAGGTATTAGAATCAGCATAACTAGTACTACCAAACATGGTTGTTTGGTAGTATTTTAGTTGTTATGTATAAAATTTATAGTACACTAAGTATTATCAGTTTATAATCTCGCATAACTAAAACAAAATAAATTATGAGTCAATTTGCCTATTATTTTATTTTATTTATACATAGTAGAAAAATGAAATAATTAATACACAAATAACTAGTACCCCTTAAATTAATAAAATCTCTTCTCTCTGCTCTTTCAATCTTTAGGATAGAACTCTTGTCTCATTGCTGTTTCAAAGAACCAAATAGAAAATGCTTTCCAAATTGAACTTTATAATGTTCATTTTTTTCTTTTAGGATGCTTTTCTTTTGTACTTAAAAGTCAAGTTTGATTTCTGACCAACTCTTTTGTCATTTTAGATTATCTTGATCATTATCATCTTTCCGTTGTCTTTCTAATGACTGGTAGGATATATATATATGTTCTTCATTCTCAACTCAACAACACTTTCTTTTGGCTAATCCACTTAATCCTCGATTAAAGTATAGCACTTGAAAAGTTAATACCAATTAAAGAAAACAGATTTTAAAAAAATTGGAAGAATAGCTAAGAGGTGTATTCTTGACAAAACAATATGACCTGAAATTGTATAACCAGATGAGAAGTCACTGCTATTGTAATCTTGACAAAGGAAAAAGAGAGAATGAAGAACTGTGTCGATGTTTCTAGACATGTGGATTCAGGTTAAGAGGTTAAATTTACCAGCCTGCCATTCCTGTCAAATTACAAAATTGCCCTTGGTCTTCCATGCTATGATTCATCTGTACAGTAGCAATCTCCATTTCCATTGAACCAACTCATCACCATAGTTGAATTTAATAGTAATTGGCATAATACTGTCCTAGTATGCTTCTAATTTTGAGTGTGTATAAATAGGCATCTTAACTTGTATAAAGTTGAACACGTAAACACAAATGCTGACGTAGCGCATAAGTTTAGAGGTGTGTAGATGATTAATTTGTAAGTTGGAGTCTTCAACTATCAAAGTGAAGATAAGTTGAAGCACACTATAGGTGTACGGCCTCAAAAGAGGCATCTTGTGATTGAGGGTCAAATTTGACGACTCGTTTATGTATTATGTCATAGTAATTCAAAGTTTCAAACTGTCACAAAAAAGTTCAATTTCTTCACAAAAATTTTCTTTACTAAAAAAAAGTAAATGGACCCCACCTGTTCTGCTTCCTCCTCCACAACATAAATCTCTCAGAAACAACCTGGTCGGTTCCTCAGCTATCTTTGTCATTTTCAGACAACCATACAATAAAATAAACAAAAAAATGGAGCTTCACGTAAAAAACTCAACCGACTTAACACAGTTGTTTTCAGTAGATATTTTTCTGTTTCTATGTCGGCGTTACCTATATATATCTCCCTTAACCCCCTTAACTGACCATTACACATCCTTGCAAATTCTACTGAAAAAAAAAAAAAAAACATGAAACCATCAGATGAAAACCAAGAATGTCATAATACTACTGAAATGGACCCTGAATTTGCAGTTATGTCACCAATTACTTCTCCTTTGATCAATTTTGAATCTTTTGAACAGTTAAGTGTGCCACAGCCTATGGAATGTTTACATGGGACACAAATTCCACCATTTTTATCAAAGACTTATGATTTAGTTGATGACCCTTTATTGGATTCTATTGTTTCTTGGGGTAAGAATGGTGAAAGCTTTGTTGTATGGGATCCACTGGAGTTTTCAAGATTGGTTCTTCCAAGGAATTTCAAGCATAGCAATTTTTCCAGCTTTGTCAGACAGCTTAATACTTATGTGGGTATCATATCACTTTAACACATAGCCACAAAAAAAAAGTGGATATTGTGTTTATCTCTCCCTCTTTTTTTTTTTTATTGTGATTTTTTTTTACTTGTATGTAATTGTTGTTTTGGAGATTTTCATGTATTTTTGTTTTTAGTTTATGTTTGATGTTGTAATAGAATAACATGGTCAGTGTTCGTGTAGGCGATTCCAACTTGTTTGAGACTGAGGGGTAGTTATTGTTTCTGTTGTAATGATTTGTAATGGTCACAATGTTGTTAGGGATGTAAATGTAAATAGTGTTTTTTTTTTTTGCGTTGTAAATAACATTAGAGGAACGATTTTTCTTAGTAGTTTTCGGTTTTCTTTGGTACCTTGTAAAGATATTAAGTGGTTGATTCTTAAGGAAAATGATAAAGAGGTGCGCTGTTCGTGATTTGGGCTTGTAGATAAAGCATCTCTCTGCAGGAGGTTCATCTAATTCTGCAGGTAGAATTTTAAGGTTCCAAATTAAATAACTTGTTTAAGCTTTTCTGTAATGCATATATGGTTTTACTGCAAATGATCTGCTGATTGTGTACTTCTGGTGTAAAATGCAGCTCCTGGAACTCATGAAAAATTGTCAGCTAGCATCTGGTTTTTATGTAAAAAGTTTCATTTTTATATGAAATATGACGTATTCATGGTATCTCCGAATTCATTTTGAATCACTTTTGGTTAACGTTGTTCAGGGATTTCGCAAAATCGAAGCTGACAGGTGGGAGTTTGCGAATGAAGGGTTCTTGAGAGGAAAAAGACATTTGTTGAAGAACATACAGAGGCGAAAGTCAACACATCAGGCTGGGAGTTCGAGTTCTTCTGGATCATCCGCTGCAGTAGATGAGATTGAGAAACTCAGGAAGGAGAAGAGTTTGATGATGCAAGAAGTAGTTGAATTGCAGCAGCAGCAGCGTGGGACGGTTCAACAAATGGAAGCCGTTAATGATAAGCTTCAGGCTGCAGAACAAAGACAGAAACAGATGGTTTCATTCTTGGCCAAGGTGTTTCAGAATCCCACGTTCTTGGCTCGCATTCAACAAATGAAGGAGCAAGGAAAAATTACTTCTCCAAGAACAACGAGGAAATTCGTCAAACATCAGCCACATGATCCCGATAGAGTCGGGTCTTCCATGGAAGGGCAGATAGTCAAGTACAGGCCTGAATTTCAAGACCTTCCAGAAACTGGTGTAGGAATGGAAGCTGAGGGACTGATGATGGAACTTGAACTTCTCAAAAGTCCAGATCGGGTTATAGAAGGAGCTTCAAACGTTAACCCTGATGTCTCTCATTTTGAAGGGAAGAATGTAGCTAGTCCTCAATTAGAAGAAATGCCTGAGTACTTTGTCGCTTTCCCAGAGGAGTTGGGGAAGGAGAAGAACATTTCAGGTATTGAAAGTATGGTGAAAGAAGAGGAATTATGGAGCATGGAAAATACTGGCACTGAGTTATGGGGTAGTTATAGTAACTATGTCCCGGACTTCGGAGTTAGTTCTGGTTTGTCAGATTTGTGGGATATAGATCCCTTGCAGGCAGCTGGAAGTTCTGGTGTTGATAAGTGGCCAGATGATGAGTCTCCTTTTGGTCAGTCTGAGAACCAAGCCAACCAGCCCAAGAATGATAGTTTTTAGGATACTAGCCATAGTTTAGTTGATGGGACATAATATTGAATGATTAATTATAAATTTTTTGTTGATAATTACTTTCGACTGATTCTTTTCTTCTATTTTCCCCTCGTCCTTGGTCTGCAATTTTCTCTGCTAATTGTGTTGACTGTGAAGATTTGATGGCATAATTTGCAGATATTTCCTGCTAACATATACTCTTTTAAGTTGTGAAATGTGCAGGTTTGCTGCGCTGGAGGGAAGTATGTGACTTCTTCTGAGAATTCGGAACTGGTATGACATTGCTCACTCAAGTTTTTCCGGGTAAGGAGACCTTGTGGTGACTTATGATATGATTACTTGATGAATTGTTACTTCACCATAATTCTTTGACATGAAGCTGAATAACAAGCGTACATGGTGTACAATTTTTTATTCTTATCTTGGGCCTTATTTAATCTCAAAAGCTAGCTCGGGGGGAGGATTTTCCAAGATCACAACCCATTTCTTCAACCAATGTGGAGATAGTATTAGAGTCGGACCTATTTCAATTCTTGGTTTATCCTATGTTCGACCCCATGTTATATTGTCCACGCTTTAAATGTCCAGTCACGGGCATGCCAGGAGGGGCGAGAGGTGTTAAAAGTCCCACGCCAGTAGTGATTCTTAATTGATCTCCTTGTATTTGGGGAATTCTCATCTCATGAGCTAATAGCTTTTGGGGTTGAGTCATACCCAAGGTCCATTTTCTTAATATGGTATCAAACTCGAACTTTGGCAAGCCCGTTTGTACGATCATCTTCTCTCTACCTACTGTAATGCTGTCTTTCTCTCAACTCAGTCCATTGAACCGCTATGAGGCTCTTCTCTCTCAGTTCAGCTTAATCAGCCATAAAATTTGCTCTAGGCCCACTCCTTAGCCAGTTGAGCCTACTCTCCTCAGTTCCAGGCCCACTCTTCAGCCAGTTGAGCTTGATTGTTGTCTCCCAATATCATGTCTACTCTTCAATCTCCTGAAGGAAAGTTAAAAAAGATGATCAGTCCACATGTAAACACCAGAACTCGGTTACACGTGCAGGAGGGTGTTAGAGCGCTCATCTCTTGTCGGTTGTGTAAGAATTTCCAGAAGGTTATGTAATGTAATGTCTGGTACACTGCTACCATTACCTTAAGGTTCTGAATTGGATGCTCAGATTATTTCACTCTTGGATTAGTGCATTAGCTTTCTGTATTTTGTCTCACCAAGCTCCGTTGGTTGCTGAAGTTTCTCTCTCTCTGAGTGAAATGAGGGAAAATGGGGAGGTGAATGAGCGTATCTCCTTCAGGCGTCATGATTAACTAAACCCAATACATAGATTCCCTCATAACTAATCCCTGTATTACTAATACCTGCATAACTCTAACCAGCCACCAAATGACCCCTTAGTTAGAGTTGTGCAGGTATTAGTAATACAGAGATCAGTTATGAGGGAATCTATTGTATTATTTATGCAGGGTTTAATTATTCATGTATTAGTATTTCCATATTCTATCCTACATAAAATAATACATACATTTCCTCATAACTTATACATGTGTTTGTTATGTGGGTTTCTAAATTGCAAATTAAACACCGTATTAGGTGTAAATTTTATCCATAGCAAAAGAATGCTACCAAACATGGTATTACTTTACGCAGGATTTAGTACATGAATAACTTAGCTCCTAACCATCTACCAAACGACCCCTTGAGGTTCTGAATTGGATGTTCAGATTATTTCACACTTACGTTAGTGCACTAGCTTTATGTATTTTGTCTCATCAAGCTCCGCTGGTTGCTGAAATTTCTCTTTCTCTGAGTGAAATGAGAGAATGGGGACGTGAATTAGCATCTCTCCTTCAGGCTTCCTCCCCATTTTCCAACCATAACCTACCGAAAAACTCTTTAGGGACTGTGTTCATACTGTCCTAGGTAGTTTAATAAAGGATTATAAGAAAGACGAGGTGGAGGGATGGGGGACTCTAGCGGTGTTGGTCGAGTCAATAAGTTTGTTTTCCCTAAGGTGCTGCTACAGGAATTGTGGGTGGGTGTGAATTTCTTTGACATGGCCCGGTATAACTTCGAGCCGTCGTTTGGAGTATATAAGAAAGAAAAAAATCCAACACCCTCAATTGTCAGATTCAGCAGGCTGATCTGATGACTTTCTAATCATCTGGAAGATGAATTCGTGCTTTGTGGCACTATCAGTTTGATAAGTTACCTCCATTTAAACAATAATGCTTATATGAGGTGCTTGAAAATAGGCAATGGAGTGCAACTCTTGGAGATTAATTATAAGGGGAGACTCACAGGAAATGAGTCGAGTGAAAGCAGAACAACAGCCTCCTAATGAAGTGGTTGTGGAGATACAATGAAGAAGGACGAGCCCTATGGAAGGAGGTGATCAAAAGCGAATATGGGGAATTAAATCCATGGTGCAGTAATGTTAGTTCAAACCCTTATGGGGCGGGAGTCTGGAGAACAATTAGAAAAATCACCATTTTATATCACACCCTTTTCGAAAATTTCCATCTTTGATACATAAAACTACAAATCTTGGTGTTTTACTTCAAAAAACAAAAAATCATATGAAAAATCAAGAATCTCATAATACTACTGAAATGGACCCTGAATTTGCTGTTTTTTCACCAATTTCATCTTCACCTTTTATCAATTTTGAACCTTTTTCAGGTGGGGAAGGATTGGGTGTACCACAGCCTATGGAATTGTTACATGGAACACAAATTCCACCATTTTTATCAAAGACTTATGATTTAGTTGATGACCCTTTATTGGATTCTATTATATATTGGGGTAATAATGGAGAAAGCTTTGTTGTACGGGATTCAGTGGAGTTTTCAAGATTGGTTCTTCCAAGGAATTTCAAGCATAGCAATTTTTCCAGCTTTGTCAGACAGCTTAATACTTATGTGGGTATCATATCACTTTTAACACATAGCCCCCCAAAAAAAAATGTGGCTATTGTGTTTATCTCTCCCTCTTATTTTGTGATTTTTTTTTACTTGTATGTAATTGTTGTTTGGAGATTTTGATGTATTTTTGTTTTTTCTTAGTTTTCTTTAATTTTGTTTTTGTTTTATGATTGATGTTGTAATAGTTTAACAGACTCCAACATGTTCGAGATTGGGGGTAGTTATTGTTTCTGTTGTAATGATTTGTAATGGTGACAATGTTGTTAGGGATGTAAATACTTTTTTTTTTTTTTTTTTTTTTTTTTTTTTTTGTGTTGTAAATAACATTAGAAGAAAGATTTTTCTTAGTAGTTTTCGGTCTTCTTTGGTACCTTGTAAAGATATTAAGTGGTTGATTCTTCAAGGAAAATGATGAAGTGGTCGAGTCAATAAGTTTATTTTCCCTAAGGTGTTGCTACAGGAATTGTGGGTGGGTGTGAATTTCTTTGACATGGCCCGGCATAACTTCGAGCCGTCGTTTGGAGTATATAAAAAACAAAAAATCTAACACCGTCTATGCTGTTTATCAGATTCAGCAGGCTGATCTGATCTATGTTGCTCGGACTCTCCAAAAATGATGTCGCAACTATGTCGGATCCTTCGAAAATGCATTACTTTTGGAGGATCCGACACGCACCCCTGTCCATTTTTGAAGAGTCCGAGCAACATAGGTTCTGATGACTTTCTAATCATCTGGAAGATGAATTCGTGCTTTGTGGCACTATCAGTTTGATAAGTTGCCTCCATTTAAACAATAATTGCTTGTATGAGGTGCTTGAAAATAGGCAGTGGAGTTCAACTTTTGGAGATTAATTATAAGGGGAGACTAAGAGGAAATGAGTCGAGTGAAAGCAGAACGACAGCCTCCTAATGAAGTGGTTGTGGAGATACAATGAAGGACGGACAAGCCCTATGGAAGGAGGTGATCAAAAGCTAATATGGGGAATTAAATCCATGGTGCAGTAATGTTAGTTCAAACCCTTATGGGGCAGGAGTCTGGAGAACAATTAGAAATCTGTGGCCAAGTCTGGAAAGCAATTTGAACATAAAAGTGGGAGATGGGACTAAGAAAAGTTTTGGGGAGATAGCTGGAACAATCAGAGGCCTTTAAAGGACTCATTTCCTGACTTGTATAGCATATGCAATAATCCAGAGGGCACTGTCAATGAATGCTGGTCAGATCAGGGATGGAATCTCTCTTTTAGAAGATTGCTGAATGATTGGGAAGTGGATAGGGTGGCCAATTTGTTACATAGCCTGAAGGAGTTCAAAGGCACCACCTCAGAGCCAGATGCTTTGAGGTGGATGCATAGCAAGGATGGGGTATTCTGGGTCAACAAGGCCCACAGGTTAACTAATATGCAACCAAACAGAAACCAGCAAATATTGTGGAGAAATGTGTGGAAAAACATAACACCAACTAAGGTAAAATGCTTCACATGGTTGGTGGTCAGAAGGGCCTGTTTGACACAAGAAGTTTTGGAGAAAAAGGGCCAGATCATTGTTTCAAGATGTCAATTATGTGGCGAAACTGAAGAGACCAACAATCATCTTTTTTTGCAGTGCAGTTTCACATCACAACTATGGTCAATATTCTTTAGTCTTACAAATACAATATGGACCATGCCTGAGCATACTGCAGATTTGTTGAGCCGTTGGATTAGAAGAGGAGGAAGCAAGAGTCAGAAGAAACGGTGGAGAATACTTCCACTTTGCATTTGGTGGACAGTGTGGAAGGAAAGGAATAGCAGAAGCTTTGAAGATAGGTCCAATTCCATCCACTTAGTTGAATGGAATTGTATTTTATCTTTTCACTTTTGGTGTAAAGAGGAGGAAATAGACCTTGTAGATTTCTTAGGCTCTCTGTAAGTATTTTCTTTCTTGTTACTGCTTTTTGTTCTTTTGATGGTGGCCAGTATATCCTAAATGCTGGGGAATACAACATTACCGGTTTCCAAAAAAAAAAAACAAAAAAAGAGGAAATGAGTCGAGTGGTGGAGGAGGAAGATGAAGTCATGACTCTTAAACCAAGTTGGTTCGAGTAAATGATTTTCGAGCTAATGAAATCAGCTGTGCATTACATGTATCTATTCATATATCATCTGCTTTTCGTTGTTCAAATGATAAGTCCAAAAACCAGAGGCTGTGTTATGATTCACGACGTGGATGCCTTTGAGGGACATGTTAACGACAAACATGTTTTGCATTGACAAATGAATAATTGGGAACATGCTAGTACAGTGAGACTCACGTCAAACAATCCTCTCAGTGCTATGTAAAGTTTGTTGACCTGTTAAGTGTTTCATGCCTAAAATAGCTTACACAACTTCAGTCTCAAAAAAAAAAAAAAAAAAAAAAAAAAAAAAAAGAACCTTACACAGCCAGTTTTCACATTTTTGCTTTTTTAAATTGTGTTTACATCTTTCAGGGCAGCCGATCTGCTTGGTTATTCTACCCTCAATCAACCAGTCTCTTTTTTTTTTCGTTGTTGTTGTTGTTGGAGTTTATGTAGGTAAGCAGTGATGTAGCAAAAAACAAGCAAATCCAGCTCAGGGCTTCGTTCACGGGGCAAAGGATGAGGGAAGTTCGAGCCTTCCATCAAACTAAGCCTCATATTTGAGTGGAGAAAGGTAGAGTGGTGGACCCATTATTCTATAGTTTTGAAGGTTGCGCTTTGGTTCTAAGGGTTGGCCCCAGACCAATTTCTCGGTCATAAAAGAAACAATCCTGCTCAATGATTTGATTACCCTCATCTTGTTTGTAATTGTGTAGGATGTTCTTCAAGAGCAATCTGATAAATATTTTGTTTCATGTAAATAATGAACAGACGATCCCAGCAAACCATTTCAGAAGTATCCCCTGGCATGTATTTTGTGCTATAGATGGGGTTTCAACCTGTACGAGTAGCAGGAAAACTAAATTGAATGTTCTTGCAAGAATCTTGTGATACTTATTAGAAAATACAAAAAGTAGGTAAAACGCAAGCACATTCTGAGCAATATTATCATCTCATATGGTATTTTAAAGGTGCTTTCAGAATAAATATAATATGGTATTTAAAAGATGCTATCAGAATAATATAATACCCCAAAAGGGTATTTCCAAGGTGCTTTCACAATAATATTATCATCCCAAAAAGGTTAGTTGGTCAAGTTTGTCACTCAAGCCGTCAACGGATAAAATAAGGATTTTGTTTTGGGACATTTATTTTTACTAAAAGGAATGACACTCCATCTCTTTAGAGATTTTTTTTTTTTTTTTTTTTTTTTTTTACAAATTACCATGTGATTATTTCTGTTGTATATGAGTATGCAATTCACATATTGGTAATGGTTTACAATGTTGTGATTCAACTATTCTTAAGATGCACAAATTGTGAACCGCGCAGTTGGACAACGTACATAACTATTGCAACGTAATTTTTTGAGGAGCGAACATCCTGTAAATGAATTTACATGCGGAAAACCTGTTTTTGGTTTTTCAATAGTATCCACAACTAGATCTAAGTGATTGTTAAGCGGCTATTTCTCATTGATGCTCCTTCTATCCTAAAATAAGTGTTATCTTAGGGGAAAAAAATTGTCCCAAAATAAGTTAGGAATTCAACACAAAAATTAATAAGTGTTTCCAACTATGCTCTTAGTATTAAAGAAGTGATTCTCTTTAATATTGCTCAATTCTAAAAAAAAAAATCTAATAAATCAGGGTAGTTTTAGTAAATTCCAGTTTGTATTTATTTATTTCTTAATATGTTTGAATTTTGCTAAGAGGACACTTATTTTGGGACGGAGGGTTGTACTCTAAGCGTGAGGAATAACAGATCTAGAGATGCAGACCACTATTTCCATAAGCTCATTTAAGCTGATGCTAATTTTCCTCTAGAAATATTTGTTATTGATGCTTGACTAAAATAAAATAAAAAATCCATTGGAAGATAATTTTTACATCAAAAGTAAAGAGAGAAAAAATATTCGGTACTTACCTCGGATACTAATTTAAAGTGCATCGTTGTTAAAGAGGAGAGCTACGTTGATTCGATATACCTCTAAAGACGCTAGGATTTCTTGGGGGAAGAATCCACCCCAACTGGATTTTGTGCTTGTAGTTATATCCCTCCTTCAAGGTTAGTATGGGCCGAGCAGACAAATTCCATTTCATTTAGTGGAGTCTGGGAAAGATTAGACTATACGCAAACCTTATCCTACCATGGAGATAGTGAGGTTGTTAACCAAACACATTAATGCAAAAGGAAAAAGAAGTATCTTTTTTGATAACTGCTAAATTCCCGAGGGCCAATAGGGCAAACTCGGTATGATATTAAGCCAGGCTTCTTCCTGTAGCATGGATCAAACCTGTAACGTACACCTAATCTACACATCACAAGATGCAATCACCATTAGGCCAAAGTCATACATGTGTTGTGAGGGGTAAATAAAGGAGCGCTAGGGGAAGGACCCAACATCTCAGACAAAAGTTGCATGTAATCTTAAAGCGCATATGAAAAAATCTAAGTGATTCAAACTGTGCATTTCTATAAGACAACTTCCCATTATAAATTCTTATACATACAAAATCATTTCTGGAAAGGAAAATTAAAGAACAGTTTCTGGCATTAACAAAATCACATGGCTAAACAATATGTCCAGGAGGAAGTGTACAAGCCAATTGCAAATGGTCTTCTAGGAGAAATGGCAGCTTGAATTCGTGGGAAAAAAATAAAAAATTACAGCTCTACACGGGCATTCTGAACTATTATGTACAGAACAAAAGCCTGCAAAAAAGCACATTGAAAGCAGAGATCAAACTTCAGCACTCTAAACAGCAGAAAGTTGTATATCATGTAAATTTCACCCCTAGAAGTTGTTACAAGATCATATGGTAATCAAAAGAAACAGCAAAGAAAGCTAAGAGGTGAACCCTCTCACATCTCCCAAGTTGAAGTCAGATAGTTGATACGATCACCAACACTTTAACTTCTAATTGCAGTGTTGCACTGACTTAAAATGGGACTAATATGTGGGCACCCAAGGCAAAAGTATAATCTCGCAGAATGAAGAGACAGATTTCAAGATACAGGAACCTGAAGTAAACGAAGACTTGTCCCTCCCAGAAGATGATTGACAAAGAATACAAATATGTGCAGAAATCATATATCTATCACACACATTCACGTAAGCAACTGCATGTCTGTACGGCCTGGTTGAGGAGGTACTGCAGGAGGTTTAATTAGCGGTTTCAGCATTTCCATGATTGCAGAAAAGGAGGGACGTTTCCATGGTTCTCTGCAACATTATCAAAAGTAACTTCAAGAGCACATCAAAGCAAACCAAAAGTCAATGTGATTGATCTATGGAAGAACATAAGCAACATACCTGACCCAGCAAGCCTTAATAATGCTTGCCACTTGAGGATTCAAGTCATGTGGAATTTCGAGTCTTTGCCCCTTAAAGCCGACAGCTGCTACAACCTACAGGTTCAGATGCATTTAATCAATATAGCAATCACAAGAATCAATATACAGCCCCTCTTATCTCATCTCTTGACAATGAACGTCCAAAAAAAAAGCATTGCACATGTTCCATTTTAAAATATAACCAAGATGCAATACAAGTGCCAAGTAGTGTAGCAAATAATCAGCAGATCCAAGTTTTCTTTGTAAAATAAAATTAATGCTTGCAAACAGAGGTATCAGAAGGTTGTTGCCACCTCGATTCCAAGACACAAGATTGAGTACCCTTTCTGATTTGTAACAAAAGTGAAGTATCAGAAATTCAGGACATATAGAAAGTATCTTCTGTGCAATGGATATTGTTCTATCCACATTTCTTACTCAACTGTAACTTCGTCGTAGAAAGATCTTTGACAACATGTAGCTATCAAGAAACTGATTACAGAATACTGATTAATAAAACATAAAGAATCCCCATAACATTTTTATTTAATTTAATGCCCAGTGAACGACTAGCTCTCTACCTAAACCAAATGGAGAAGAGAGTTATATAAAATGAGGAATAAATGACTCTTCGACAATTGATGAAGCAAAAATTGGATTGTTCTCCATCCCCTAGTATGAGTCATACCAGACATAAAAGGAACAGAAATGACTCCAGTCAACTCCTAACACAAAATTGAATGGCTCCTGACATAGCCCAGTATTCAGGCTTTACACTAAAGTACTGCTACTTAAGGTCCTGGTTTTGCTATTCCAGTAAACAGAGTGTTTGGTGTTCTGTGGATGAGCCACTTTAGACATAAGAGGAATAAAATGACTCCTTCTGCAACTGATGTCAAATTGGAGTGTTTCTATCCCCAGTAAGAGCTTTCCAGCAACAATTTATTTGCACATTCCAATAGATAGGTTCAGGTCATTTCACCTGTACGCAGGATTTCTACCTTAATAAATCCCCTTAGAAAAGAGCATAAGATTAGAAAAACAAACCTGCGCTGCGTTCAAATTACCCCAAGGTGGTTGCAAGGTTGCCAGCTCCCACAAAATGACACCAAAGCTGTATACATCAGATTTCTCATTTGATGGTTCATCACGAAGAACTTCAGGTGCCATCCACTCCGGCTATCATAAGAAGAAGCAGATAATTTTTTTCGTTGATGAAGTAAAGTGACAAAGATGAATAAAGGTTAAACAAATCATATGTTGAATCAAGCACTTACAGTCCCAGCAGCCGACTTTGATGAGAGAAATGTGTTTGCTTTTAAACGAGAAAGACCAAAATCACAGACCTGACGAAGACATCAGATAGGTGAGGATGCAACATCTTTTCCACGAGATAGCTTTAATAAATATAAGAGTACAGAATATGCAAAAATAAACACCAAAACAAAACTCAATAATTTATCATAAACAACTTTGAGTAAGACTTGTTCCAGAATGCAGTATTTGAGTAAGACTTGTCCAGAATGCAGTAGAGTCAGATCTGATGCAGATAGACTTGTTCCAGAATGCAGTAGAGTCAGATCTGATGCAGATCATACGCTGTCTTTTCATCAAAAAGCATTATAGACGCAACTAGAGGTTTATTACTCTCACCTTCACTGTGTATTTTTTGTCCACTAAAAGATTTGGAGATTTTAAATCTCTATGAACAATGGGAGGATTGCGTTTATGTAGATAATTCATCCCCTTTGCCTGCACAAGATAATATGACAAAATTATCCCAAGATCAAAAATAAAATGAGGAAGAGTAGGGCAGCATTCATACCACATCGTATGCCATAGCCAACCGACGCCTTTCATCCAAACCCTCCCTAGCACCAGATTTATGAAGAAGTCTATATAAGCTACCTCTGAAATACATTGCAACATGGGCACCGTCAGCTGAACTGAAAAATCAAAAGTCTGATTATTCGTAGGGTTTACCAGGATAAAACCTTGATAAATATTCTGTGACTATCGACAAGTTTGGTCGCTGAGTAACAGCACCCATAAAAAGCACAATATTTGGATGTCGCAACCGCTTCATAATTGCAACCTAAACAAAACAAAAGGAAAGCTAAATTAGGGGAGTTGATCTTAGGGAAAACGGATTATAAAACTGCCATACACCCTTTGTTGTTGTTTTTTTTAATTTTTTTTTTTATTTATTATTTTTTTTTTAAGGAGATAGGGAGATCCCTAGAGTTACCTCCTGCAAAAATTCCTGGAATCGCACTGGATGAAATTCTTGTTCCATGAGAATCTTCACCGCAACATCCTAAAGTGCAAACTTCCATCAGCATGCAATTATGAAGGAATAAAACCAAACCAAACCAAACCAAGTGATTTAGATCTCAAATTTTGACAATTACTAACCAAAAAGAGAAGCAAAAGAGAGAGATAAACAGAAAATCCGACAACATTTATTCGAGATGCGGATCAGACCAAAAATAAAGTAGAAATAGTAAATACCCAATATAATTTACAAAAGTCACACTGAATAAATGTCTCTCTTCTAATTTTAAAAAAAAAAAAAAAAAATTAAAAAAATAAATGTCTCTCTGAAGTGCTAAATAAGTTAACAGATATACCAGATGAATCAAGGATACAGAACTAAAAGGAAAATATCTTACCGAGCCATTCCAATCAGCACGGTGAACAGTACCAAAAGATCCTGAAATACAACAAACGGTGTTAGGTACATGAAAAGAGGATGGTATAATACCATAGAATCCCAATAACACTAACATGTAATGAGACGGTCATAGCACGATACTAAAAAGGAGGATACAAAAAATAGCAGGCAGGGATTACCTGCCCCAATCCTCTCCTTCAGAATAAGATCTTCCCAGGGAATATCAAAATCTTCTACTTCAAGGGTAAGGTCTCTACTTGTTTTAGCGGGAACAAGTTGACTACCTCCCTCAAGAAACCTCTGTCTTGGGTCTGATAATGACATTAGCGGTCGCGCATCTCCATGCCCAGCTGAAGGTACATGCTTAATAGGAGCCATCTCCTTGACCATGTTCATTGAGCTTAAGATATTTTGAGGATTATATATACCAGGAAGTTGACTGTCTTTGTCATGACCCTTTTTCCATGCATTAATTGGAGGCACAGGTAATCGAGAAATGTCATCACGGTTACTTGAACTAGGGACTGCACTGTTTCTCTCAATGTTACTTCTGTCAGTTTGGCCTGCATCTCCATCAACAGCACCTCCTGTGACAAATCATATTAATTAAGAGCCTTGAAACAGAACATGTTGGGTATAAAATTCTCGAACAAATCAAGGGAATTAGTCTGTCTAGATAACAATATTTTATTTGCACGGGAAGAGGAAAGACTAGATAGAGATGCTAAAAGTAACTAAGATCAGAAAAGCTCCCATCTTCAGGACAGAGAGACTACTGCTAATCAGGAATACCTTGGACTGGATTTGTTTGCCAGTACAAAGCTTCTAAAAAACTAGATTATTGAATATCGGATTAAGACTGGTCTGTAAGGGAGCGACATGGACAGTGAGTATCACATAGCCTACCCCAACTACCTCGGATTTGAGGCATATTTGATATTTATAAATTTTTAAAACCATAGATTCTTGGTTTCCACTTTGCTGAAAAATAAACTTAGGGTTTCAGATAAATCAATACCTATAACTATAAGATGAAGGGGAAGAAAAGCAACAAAGTATCGTAATCTCCATTATAATATGACTTATTTGTGTTAGTGGGTAGGCAAGTAGTTTTATGGTTAGTGAGGTTCCCGCTTCATTAAAGTCAGATAGTAGTGACATCATGTAGCAGGGGCAATAGCGAGAAAGCTGTGAGAAAGCAACGATGCTAGTACTGTTACCATTTTCAAAAAAAAAAACAACGATGCTAGTAGGTTTGTTTACATACAACTATGTAATGGGAAGCCATGCTAGTAGTTGTAAGAATTCCCTTAAAAAATAGACAAATAAGTACAATCAAAATCTTTAAGGAAATTCTAATATCTTAAATACTAATAAGCTTGAAGGGGAGCCTTGGCGTAACTGGTAAAGTTGCTGCCATGTGACCAGGAGGTCACGGGTTCGAGCCGTGGAAACAGCCTCTTGCAGAAATGCAAGGTAAGGCTGCGTACAATAGAGAAACCAAAGGATAATCCTTCAGATCCAAAGTTAAAAGGGTTAACTTTTTTATGAAAAATGGCAAAGAAGGGTAATTTAACATAAGAAAATAGAGTATTTCTGGCTAGGGACTGAGCAACATCAGACTGAAGCCAATATAAAATTGTGCGTAAACTGAACATCTCTCATCACATCATCGCAGAGGCCAAGCTTAACATCGGCGAAACAACCAAAATAAGGATCGAAGATGTATTTATTCATGCAAACAGGTAGGATTTAGAGGATCACCTGCTGAAGAATCCTCAAACACAATATTAAGCGATTGACAATCCGAGAAATACTGTTTGGCAAGTGACCTGAAATCAGTTTTTGGTTCAACTTCTCTGAATCTCGGAAATCGCAATGGTGAAGAAATTGATATAGAAGATGGGCCATTGAGCGAGGAATCTGGTTCGCATAAACATCCAGGGCTCCCAATCAAATCAACCAGGTATTCCCTGTATGGAGAAGAGTGAAATGTCAAGAATATGTCCTCCTTAACAATCAATAGCAATAGCATATATCTAACTGTGCACAGAAAAACTAACACCTACATTTTTGACAAAGACTACCATTTTTCCATGCTAAATCCCAGTTAAAAGTAGCACAGAAAATTTAACATCCTGCTGTTCGCTACATGATATGCCTTGAATATCTAATTTTGCTTGCTTCTACTTATTTCCATTTAATTTCTTCTCCTCCGCATTTTAGGGCTGAGCAGAAGAAAGGAGGACACCTCTTTGCAATCAAATCACGAACTTTAGAATCTATTATATTACCAGTGTATAAGGTATTCCATTAATAATGGGATCTGTTCTTTCAAATATTAAGATTCCCATCTCGTCAGACCAACTATCAACCGCCATCACCACTCCAATATACTCCTTTCATCCAAAAAGAATGGCATCATTACTATTTGGAGGGGTAAACAACATATTCTTTGACTCGATTCATTTAATCTTTTTTAAAAACAATTTTACCTATTAAAATATTTTATCTATAGTACGCTTATGCAGTCTCTAGAAGTGTAATTTTTCTTTAAAAACCATTAAAAATCCATATCTGAATTCATATTGAATGCGGTGATCCACATACTCCCAGCAATGCCATTCTTTTTGGCACTGAGATTGCAGTAGTTTATATTGTAAAACCCGAAAAGAAATATGGTCCCCCCCCCCCCCCCACAAAAAAAAAAAAAAAAACCTAGGAGTAGCAGCTATCACGACAAAAGAGAAACTTCAGTTGGTACTAACATAGGTCATGAACTAGATACAGTGATTGAACTTTACAGACATGTCTTGCAGCATGACCGCAGAGGGACCACACAAAAATATAAGAAACATTATCATTGTCATTTTTCCAGATCTGAATATTTTTAGTTACGTTTCTACACAAATATTCAAAGAAAGCATAAACCAGGAATGTTAAGAAATGTAGAAGTTGAGGTAAAAGATTTAGGCAACATAATCAAATCCATATCAATTGCACATGAATATTAGAGTAGGGAAGTGAAAATCGATTATTAAACAAAAGTAAAGTTGCAACAACAATTTCCATCTATCATTGCTATAAATTTTTAAGCAAACATGTCTTCCAAAACACTACATATTTAGCACAAAGGTGTCCGTCGGTGAAAGTGGACTTCTCATTACCCTTTTCCCCAAAGATGCAAGTTTTGGATTTTGTTAGTAACAACAACAACAACATACCCAGTGAAATCCCACAATGTGGGGTCCAGGGAGCAAAGCAAAATGCAAATGACACTAAAGAAAGCGAATAAGTCAAGATGAACTAAAAAAAAAAAAAAAATATACTCCACACAGATCATTTATAATTTGGAGTATACCTGTCAAGTCCAAATCGAACTAGACACGAGGAAGCATCAGCTCTATTACAATATTTACATCCTTTGGTAATTCGACATGGTAAATCAATTATGTCAGCAAGCACCTGCAACAATCATGTGAAATTCATGATAACACATCAACCTTCCATCTAGTTCCACCAAAACTAAGAAACTCCTGATTGAATGTACATTACTCTGAGGACAGACAATAGACAGTGATTAGCAAAAACCATGCTTTCCCTTTGTTTTTATTTAAAAGAACACCATTAGTCAGATGCTGATCCGTGAATTCCTTCATAAGTAGATCTTGAGACTCTAAAACAGCAAACTTAACAAGTGTATTACATATAGAACATACTTTAAATAGCAAAGCTCGATGCCTACAAAGGCCAATAGACAGGCTACCAATGGGAAGCACGATGGATCCTAGACAATCCTTCAGGTCATCACTGCACTCCTTCCACAAAGGAACTAACTCATCTTCTCCAGCAGAAGCTGCGCCCCTTATAAAGCAAATAAAACTTAATTACAACAAGGAAAAAACTGATTGATCTGAGTTCCTAATAAGACGATTCTGGCACTCACCCCATATGATTGCAGACCACATTAGCAAGCTGATCAACTACTTCTTTTGTTGTTATGCAACTAGGAGAGAGATTTTGGATCCGATTCTGCAGTTCTTTCAAGCTAGGATCGGTGCGCCGATCAACCAAAATCACTTCAACTGATGGTACTACAGAGGGATCAACAGCTCTCAATGATTCAATGGATGGAACGCGGGCATTTTCTTGTAGATCTGAGCAGACAATCCAGACATATGGATCCATCCCATGAATCAAGTAAAATCCATCAGGCACTTTGTCAAAGTAGGACAAGCATCCATTTACCTGATACAGAACAAAGATTCAAAGCAGAAAACGGCTTTCAGCAAAAAACCTGGGAAGTCTGGAAAGCATGATTGTGCCGATCAAAGAAAGAAGAGATCATAAGATAAAACAAATAACATGAAAAATAGGATCCATAAGCAGAGTAAATTCTGCTTGACTGGTGAGAATGAAAAGATTCAAAATCACCAATAAAAATAGTTATCAAGTCATTTCTATTGGCACTGTAGGAAGAAAAGGTGATCCAGCCACTTCGGCCATTTTAGGGACTTGCAGAGTAGAAGGAGGGGTTTCAATTTTGAGATCAGATTTTACGCATAGGAACACTAGAACTCTCCTCAGAAGTAGAATCTCTCAGATTTCAGAAGCAGTCCAAAAAGCTCAGCCTCACTGGTTAATTCGAGTGACTCGCCAAAACCGTTACTAAACCTACAATACTAGAATACTACATCCAGCACAAACTTCTCTTTCTGGGGAATCTCTCTTTTTCATATAAAAGCTTTTCTGCTAATTTTGAAAAAACATATTTTAGAAAGGGCTCATTGAAGCTGAAGCATGTAATGATTTGAAGAAGCAAATAGAGCTAATCAAGTGACTATCATAACACGACCATTGTCACTCAACATGGCAGAAAAAACTGGACTACTTAACAATGTCCCTGAATCACGCCTCAGAAGGATTTTTTTTTCTTTTGGTCTGTACGGTGCGTCAACCTCATATACTGCTTCATCTCAATTCCAATACACTCAGGAGGCCTACCATTCTGGGATGATCTTCAATGCAAAAGTTTCAATAAAAAATGTGCTTAAATACCCTATTTTGTTCACGCATATAAACAGATCCAATGAAAGTATAAAGGAACAACTGATATTGTTTATTTATGACAAGGGAATCCCCAGCTGCGACCCTTCGAGTGCGCACGGGGTAAACCCCTCTAGTATAATAGCCCCCAAACCACACAGGAGAGACAAAGGAGAGACAAATCGCCTTTGGGCAAGCCCCGTGTGACGTGCTCGTACCAAGAAAGCATGCAGTGAGTTTCAAACCTGAGACCCCCCATTTGGGATCCCCTGCTTAACCAACTCGGCCACCCTTCCCGGCAACAACCCGATATGTTGCCTTGATCAAAACATGATTTGTAAGATGTCCACTTCTAAAAACCAACCAAAAACAAAAGATACGTCCTAATTTGTTCAGTCATATTCCACCCCTTCAAACGCTCTTCTACTCTTGTTCCCTCCAAAGGAACCACAAATAAAAGAGATCATAAGACCGTATCACAGTCCAAAAAATCATAATACCATAAAAGAAATGACCAAAAAAAAAAAAAAATTATGAATGTTCTTGCTTGACTAATGACAATGACAAGATTCAAAATAATCA
Source organism: Lycium ferocissimum (assembly GCF_029784015.1). Classification (NCBI taxonomy): domain Eukaryota; kingdom Viridiplantae; phylum Streptophyta; class Magnoliopsida; order Solanales; family Solanaceae; genus Lycium; species Lycium ferocissimum. The sequence continues at coordinate 73,843,998 of NC_081346.1, read as the reverse complement.
ATGAAGATATTTATATAGTGGCAGTGGGAATGTTCAACACACTTCCGAGAAAAGGAAAATTGTATCAAAAGGAGCAAAATGAGACAACCGAGTAATTTTTTCACCGGCTAAACTCATCAAGAGCTCCTTTGTGAGGCTTCTAAATCAATACCCGGGTCATTACCCCCTCTGTCTCTCCTACTTCTTCCGTAAAAAGAAGCCTAGTATTGGCAAATAGATCTGTATCAGGAAGATGTACGAGAATCGGCTTATGAGATACTATTAATGAACTTAGCAAACAAGACATAAGCAATGTATCAGCTACCGATTGCTCGTTGATTTATTATTCCACTCAAAATGACACATTCTTCTCTAACCCAAGTGAGGCCTAGCCGTCATAAAGTTGTTAATCTATTCCAAAATCCATTTCGCCGTCCAGTAACGACAACTGTCTCGGCCACTATACAAAGTATTTGAAATACAGGAAGAAAAGCATTCAGGAAATATTTCCAAAAGGGTTTTCCACATTACCGTAAGGATGTCAAAAAGTTCCTCCACCGAATTGTAGTACATAATCAGGGTGAAAACCATGGGAGGTCAGGGTTCAAATCCTAGCAGACACAAAATCTACGTAATTTCTTCTCATATGCCTAAGCCTTAAGCCTTGAAGGCAAAATTACTTGATACGCGTGCTAAGCGAAGATAACATGTACTCAGTGGAATAGTCTGGTACACAGAAGTTAGCTCGTATACCAACGCTATCAAAAAGTAGGACACGTGTGTCTTTATGTTTTCTTTTGCTTAACCATTCGGTATTCAAAACCCATTGGCCTGATTAATAGCACTCGCCTCGCATATTGCTCACTTAAAGTAGAAGTGCTCCTACGAAAAGTTTCCCTATTCAAGGACTCAAAACTGAGACCTCTAATTAAGGGTAGAGACATTCTTCTCTATCATACAACCATCTCCCGCGTCTTTTTCCTTTGATAAAGTAGAGAAGGTCCTCCCCTACCTTATCATGTACGATGTGAAGTCTCAATGTCCCAACTTCCACCTCATTATTTACATTTGTTTGTTGCAATGACACCTGTGAATCAGCTACCAACTACTTCTATTATAAGCTACCAACATTTTTGTCTAGATTCATGGTTAGATATTAAGTCTATGATTAGTAGATTCTTGACATCTGTAGGATAGCAACAACATTTATATTTTCAATATGTGATGGTTCTTCATTGTTCTGGATTTTGTCTAGTATTCTATTAATGCAGAATTGAAGAAAGAGATTGAATATTCTAATCTTTCTGATAAAACCACTAATCTGAGCATTCAATTTAACTTATAGTGTCCAAAAAGGGAAGTTAACTATTTATTATAATTCCATTTTCATTCATCTCGAGTTTCAAATGGTAAAGGAAGCTACAAACTCAACATGCTCTTACTTCATATGTGAAAATTAACATTTTGACTCACTTCAATATTTTGTCAAAACTAGACATTCTACTTTCCTTAAAGGTAAGTTAACAAATTGTTATATCCCACTTATTCTTCCAAGCTAATTTCACACAGTAAAAGGCGTTTATTAACTCAACATGCTCTCAATTGATATGCAATAATCATAAGTTCTACTCTCAATTCAGTTCATGCCAAATTAAAACTAGCTATTCAAATAGTAAGCTAGTGCTGGGAAACACAACCATAGGGACATCTGACAAACCCACTAACTCCTTATTGATGTAATCATTAGGATACACGAAGTGTTTTGGAATGCTAAAATCGAACGCTCGATCTTGCATTCCAAATAATTAACCTCATTTCAAGAGATTCCGCAACAATTTTAATTTAAAAGTAACTCACCCTTTGCACCCAAGGGTGGCCTAGTGGTCAATGAAGCGGGTTTAGAATCATGAGCTCTCAGGTTCAACTCCCTAGCAAAGGAAAAAACATTAGTGATAAACTTCCCATCTGTCCAAGCCATATCTAGAGAGGCTGGAACCGAAAAAGACCAAGTTCCACACACAGGAGACAAGAAGAAGGTATGGGACGAGCAATTTCTTAAAGAGCGAATTTGATCCTATAGTCGTCTTCTTTGTTCGAAAAATGCACGGGGGAAAGGGATGTTGGTCGGCTCGGCGAAGTTGTAGCTCAAAAAAGATCCAGAGTGTGATTCCTCACCTATCCTCTTACGGGCCTAGAGGATGCTCAAGTATAGAATTACGCGGTACCTATCTTGGTGAGAGGTAGGAGGTACCCTGTGAAATTAGTTGAGGTGTGTGCAAGCTGGCCCGAACACCACGGTCATATTAGGTAATGTGATCCAGTTTTTTTATAACCGTGGTGTCCGGGCCAGCTTGCACGCACCTTGACTAATTGTAGGATACCTATCACCTCCGCGACTGATAGGTACGGATAGTCAATCACCAAAGCTAGGACAGATGGAAAGAAATCACCTAGTGTTTTTTGTCTCTGCTAGAATTTGAACCTGAGACCTCATGGTTCTCAATCCACTTCATCGACCACTAGGCCACACCCTTGGAGCGTTCGTTTTTAGTTTTGAACTTATAATGTCCTAAAAAGGAAGTTAAACATTTATTATAATTCCACTTCATCCATCTTAAGTCTCAAAAGGTAAAAGAGAGCTAAAACTTCACCATGCTCTTACTTGATATGTGAAAATTCAAATTTTTACTCACTTCAATATTTTGTCAAAACTAAACATTCAACTTTCCTTAAAAGGTAAGTTGACAAATTGTTATATTCCACTTTTTCTTCCGTCCTAATTTCACACAGTAAAAGGCGGCTACTAACTCACATGCTCTCAGCTGATATGTAATGATTCACAAGTTCTCCTCCATTTCAGTTCATGCCAAATTAAAACTAGACATTCAAATAGTAAGCTAGTGTCAGGAACACAACTAATTAAAGTGGTCGTGGAGACGTTAAACCCACTAGTTCCTTATTGATGTAATCATTAGGATACACATAGTGTTTCGAAATCTTTGAAATTGAATACTCGATCTTGCATTTCAAATAATTCACCTCGCTTCAATAGACTCCGCAACAATTCCAATTTTGAAATGACTTGTCTATTACTCAAAAACAATGACTCTGACTTGATTAAGAAGATTCTCAGAATCTTTTTCTTATATATATATTTATTATGTTAAACATTGAAGTTATTTTTTTTTTTTAATCAAGTAAATGTAGTTTCATTCATAAACATGGCCACAACGGCCATATACAAAAGATACACCGGAAAATGAGAATTTTACAAAAAGATATGATTCTTTACAAACTCCACCCAACTGTCTATACAACAAGGACCTTTCTGTGCGCGCCAAAAGAAAATAAGAAAACTGAGATTACTCCTCAACGGAGAGAAACTCAACTCTACACCTTCAAAGCTCTCCTATATCTCTCTCATCAAACTACCCATATTAGCGCAAGTGGAACAATATTCCATGACCTTCGTCTTCTCCTTCTTCTCACACTCTTCCAACTGAACATCAACTCTCTCACAGCGTTTGGCATTGCCACGAAGTGTCAAACTACCTAAGAATATTCCTCCATAACATCATAGCCAGCCGCAATGTAGAAGAAGATGATCAACGTCCTCGCCTCCTCCTTTCACATGCGGCACCAATAACCTTCTGCTTTCTAAGATTTTCCATTGTCAAAGTCACCCTTCTAGTGGCTAACCAAGCGAGAAAGCACACCTTGATTCGCACCTTTAGAATCCATATGGCAGTATATGGAAAAACATACTCCTCTCTAACCAAAGCTTCACATAAAAGACTTCACAGAGAACACTCCAAAATTTCCCAAGCATCACCACCAAACATCGGGGTTATCAGCTTGATTGACTTGTCTATATTTTTTTATAAGGCAGCTTGATTGACTTGTCTATGCAATAAGGCTAATAATATCTGGAACTCAGTTACTTCGCAATCATGAGGTCGTGACTGATTATTGCTTGATTAGTTTGCCTTGATCTAATGTGGCTGACAGGCGACAAAAGGATGACGGCTTTTTATTTGGAACGTAAAGTAGAAGGGATTCTTCCGCAGTGAAGCAAATGATCTAGCCAGTTATTCTTCTACTGATTATCCAAGTTCAGTATAGGCCATAGACGGAGAGGATGAAAGAAAGATATAGGAATTCCCCCCTGAAGCTAAGGAGGCCTCTCGCCATAAAGGAAGAAAAAGGCAAGACTAAGTCATTTAGTTATTTTCTGTTTCCAACTGATGATTTTTTACGCTTCGGGTGTGAAGGCTTAAGCTTCCATTTTTGTTCTAGATTTTCTTTATTCGTCGGGCGCTCAGTTCTTTAAGCTTTGCCCCATGTTTTAAGTAGGACGGTGATTCTCATTCTTGTTTCATGAGTCGAAATGATCATGCATATTAGGTAATGTAATCCAATTTATTAATAAAGAAGAATACTTACTTTTACTTCCATTCAAGGGAATATCATTTTACTTCTAATACAAAAAATTCTAGGAACAAATTTAAAAACATTGTGCCGATCTTCTGATTTAGACTGTTCAGAACTTGAAGTAGGAACTAAACCAAGAATAAAATGAAAAGAGCACACTTTTGAACTGGATTTTGTGATCCATTGGGTTCCATTTCTACTATGTTCTTCCAGTTTGGTTTCCAATAAACAAAGTACATTGTTTTAAACAGTACCTCAAGATCCTTTGCATAGTTATCTAGGGCACCGAACAGTGAGACGTCTTTCTTGCCATTTTCTTGTATACTCTTATTTTTTTTCTAGATTATACTTCTTTTTACCCTGACATTCCCACACATTTATATTAGGCCAACCTATCAATATAAAATAAGATTTGGAGCATGCACCTTCTAGGTTTAGGGGAAAAAAAAGCGATAAGAATGGTAATCTTGAAAAGTATGTCATTAGAATCGAACTAATCCACAGTATAAGATAATTCCCCACTATGCAACCTAGGCAATCAACACCCAAAAAAAGAAATGAATATTTATGTATTAGATGCAATAACAATCTCATGCACTATAATATTCTGTAGATATCTTCTACTATTCTGATCCCAAAATAAAAGCCCTTTCTTTTTCCCTTATCCAGAACTTCATCCACTTCTCCAGAAGAGAAGCTTTTATCTACACTTTCTATTCTCCATTTCGACAAATTTATTTTGTTTTAATCAGTAAGCAAAAGATTTCATTAACACATCATGAAAAACATGTTTTTTGATGAATAAGCAAAAGATTGTCATTAACACCTTGTGAAAAGCGTGTAATGTAGAAGTCCTTTTATCTTTTTTGGTGAGTATAGTGTGATCTATTTCATACTAAATTTTTTGACGATGAATCTACTTCATAGTAAACTTTTGAGTTTTAATGATGAATCTTCTTCATACTAAACAACAATAACAACATACCCAGTGAAATCCCACAATGTGGCATCTGGGGAGGGTAAAGTGTGCGCAGACCTTACCCCTATCTCGGAAGATAGGGAGGCTGTTTCCGAAAGACCCTCGGCTCAAAAGCAAACACGACAAGAAAAGGTCAAATAAGCACAAGCAATTCAAAGCAAAATGAAAATGAAACTAAAGAAAGCGACAAAGTCATGATAGAGCAGTCTGAGAAAAGGAAGCAATAGCTACCACAAATAAATAAGATAATCAAAGTACAAGAAACAACATATAGTAGCAAAGGACAATAGACTATAGATCAAAACTATCTTCTTCATACTAAACAAAAATTCAAACTCAAAAAATTAAAATTCTACTTGTGGACCTCCTTTACTGATATACAATCACAACTATCGCTTCAATACTCTTTTTAACTAATTTTATGGAGCGATCATAAATTTTGAATTAATTCCCATATCGCAATATTGTTTTTGGATATACAGTGTTGATTAGATACACTGGATCTTAGAGTCATTTTCATCAATATGCACAGACTATATGTAGAAAGAGTATGGTTTTCATAATTTGTTTTGAATATACTATACAAAAGTTTACAAATTCTCCTCAAAAATTCATAGGCGTCATGGTTTCCAGTAAGGTCATGTGTCTGAAGTAAGGAATTCATGTCAGTACAGGTAAGCATATCTCCATATAAAATCATACTTAACCTGCATATGCATCAAGTGGGCAGAGACAGCCATAGAAGGATCTAAGGGGTATACAATACCTTAAAATGGACGACAACCTTTGTGTTCCTTTTCAATGAAGAATCAGACAAACGGTCAACTAGATTCTGAATGAAACACTTTCACATCCATGACGCACTTAAGATGTTAGGCATTAATTTCATTCTTGAACTCCACATTACTTGACGCATTTGTCTCGACATATTCTAGAAATGTCAGGACTCAGCACTAATATAGAAGATACTCATAATTCTTGGAGTTGTGAAAGGATCTACTAGTTTGAATATATGACAACTACTTAAATGCACTTACATTTGAAGAAACACATTCATTTGCCGATTCTGTGTTTGGTGTGACGAAAAACGCTTTCCAAGAAATATCATCTTAAAAATGCTTTACCCTATAAGTACTTTCTCGCAGAACAGGAAATCGACTTCCCTTTCTTTTAGACAGAAGTCATTTTCCCTCTTACTCCACACTTAAACATTATTGTCGACCTTCAACACTCAAAAATCACCAAAATACCCTATAGTCCACTTTTTATAATTAATAGATGTCATTTATACCAACCAAACACTCCTAGTTGATCCATGGAAAGCATTTTCCTCCATACCAAATTATCGCCTATTTCAATGCTCGGAAAGCCGGAAACATTTGTAATCTAAACTAATTATTTGATTTTTCTGTGTACAATGCCAATTGTTCAACACATTCCTAAAGCATAATAGGCACACATTTCCCTCAACAACAACACCATCAAAGCCAGTGCAATCCCAGGGTCTGGGGAGGGTAGGATGTACGCGGACCTTACCCCTACCTTTGTTGGGCAAAGAGGTTGTTTCCAAAAGACCCTCGGCCCAAAAGAAACGAAAGGAAAACAAAAGAATGAAGTTGAAGCCATTACAGAAAATATGACAGCAAAATAGCAAGATACAAAGCAAATATGCAACAGATAGTAATGCACATCGAAGAATAAGAAACTCCGCAATTACTAAATTCGTTGCAGCTAAATTCATAAAGGGATTAATGCAAGTGACATACAAACAAAAATATAGACAACCACATACCCAGTAGTCTCACCAAGTGAGCTCTGGGGAGGGTAGGATGTACCAAGACCTTACCCCTACCTTAAAGGTAGAGAGGCTGTTTTCCATAGACCCTCGGCTCAAGGAAAAACAGTTCAAAGCAGTTCGAAAAAGGAAGTAACGTAAATGAAGAAGCCAGCCATGACAAAATACTACAGAAAGCATAACAAAGCATTCTAAACAGTAACTACAACAAAATAATACTCCCTCCGTCCCAAATTATGTGATAAAGCTTGACTAGAAACGAAGTTTATGAAAGAAAGGAAGACTTTTGAAACTTTTGGTCTAAAACAAGCCATAAATATTCGTATGGCTGTAACTCATTTCATCATTTCATTAAGGGTAAAAAGGAGAAGTTTTCAGTTAAATTATTTCTAAAAACAGAATGTATCATTTTTTTTTTTCTGGGTACAAACTAAAAAGGAAAGAATATTACACAAGAAGCGTCACACAAACAAAAATATAGACATGAGAGAAAAAAAAAAAAAAAAAAAACCAAACACAAAAATGCAATAATAACCCAAACAACCATACGCAGTGTAGTCCCCCGCGTGAGGTCTGGGGGAGAGTAGAATGCCCGCAAACCTTACCCCTACCTAGTCTGTTTCCGATAGACCCTTAGCAAACGTAAAAAAAAAAACAAAAATTACAAACAAAAATATAGACATGAGAGATAAAAAATAAAAAAATAAAAAAAACACCAAACACAAAAAGCAATAATAACCCAAACAACCATACGCAGTGTAGTCCCCCGAGTGGGGTCTGTGGGAGGGTAGGATGCCCGCAAACCTTAACCCTACCTAGTCTGTTTCCGATAGACCCTTAGCTAAAAAGAAATGTACCAAACGTAAAAAAAACAAAAATTACAAAGATGAGAGAAGAAACATACCCAAAATCGATGCGAAAGAGTCTCGACTGAAGCAGCTGAAACGGAACCCCGGGACGCCACGTCCGGCACGGGATCCAAGAAATTAGGATCATCAGCACAAGTAGCTTCAGAAGAAAGCCTTAAAGCCAACGCTAATTGCAACTGATAACTCTCTTCAGTTTGTTGTGCCCAACTCTTCGAACTCGAACCCAAACCCAAACCACCACACAAATTACTATTATTATTATCATTAGCTCCTCCTTCCAATGGCTTATTTAAACACCCAAACGACGCCGTTTCATTAGCATTAGATAATGATGGTACGTAATAATCACCGGATATTGAACTCTCAGCGAAACTACTACCACTTGATTGTCTTTGCAAACCTTGAAATGCCGACCCACCACCGATCCGATTAATTGGTTGTTGTTGTTGTTGTTGAATCAAATTACGTTGATCATTTAATTCCCAATCACCACCTCTAGGAACGAAATTATCATCGGGTACTTGACTCAATAAAGTATAATTTGATCGTCTACTTGTCATTTCCATTTCAACAAAACCCTAGAAAAATGTTCATACACAGTTGTTTATATATATAGAATAAAAATAAAAACTATGGGGGTTCATTTTCTTCAACTCTCTCTCACTCTATATATATGTGTGTGTAAAGACTTTTTTGTTTTTTCTCTCACCAGCGTTTTTTTTTCCCCCCTGTTTTTCTTCTTTTCTTCTTGTTCTTAGAGCCAGTTTGGATTAACAGAAAAAAAGTGACTTTTAAGTATGGGTGTTTAAAGTATTTTTTAAATACTGAAAGTTATTTTATAAATAAGTAATTTTGTGTTTGAATAAAAGTGCTTAAAGGATTTTTAGAAATAAGGGTAATATTGAAATTAATAGAAAATATAAGGGATAAAAAAGTCAGCCAAAAAAAAGTTGTTGATCAAATCAAAATTTAAGCTTTTTATTTTTACAAAAAAAGTAAGTTAAAAATGGCTTATGAGTAACTGGATCTTGATTTGACTTATTTTAACCTTTACTTTTTAACTTAATTTAAATTATTTTTTATTTTTATAAGGACACTCAAAATAAATTAAAAATGAATTTATAAGTCTAAATGCTCTTGACCAACTTATAAGCCAATCCAAGCGGGCTCTTAGTACTTGTGTGTAAATGAGCAGAGAGAGAAATAAGAAGGGGATGTTTTTATATTATTGGAATTTTGGGCTTTAAGTCATAAGTTTGATTTAATTATATTAACCCCCCCTCTACTTTATCTTATTTCAAATGATCCCCTTTGTAATTCCCATTTTTTTACCAATTCACAAAAATGTAGAAACTGTCATTTATATGTAATTTTCACAACACGAAACTCTTCATTCTAGGGTTTTGTTGAATTGATAAAAATGGAAATGACTAGCAGAAGATCAAATTATACCTTGTTAAGTCAAGTTCCTAATGCTGATTTACTTCCTCGAGGTGATTGGGAATTGATTGATCAACGTACTATGATGCAACAGCTGCTAATTAATCGGATCGATAGACTGACATTTCTCGGTTCGACTGAGTGGCAAAGACAATCAAGTGGAAGTAGCTTTGGCGAGAGTTCGATCTCCTCCGGTGATTATTACATGCCATCATTATCTAATGTCGAGACATCATCGGCAATCTAAATGATTTGGAGTTAAAAAAAAAAAAAAAGGTGTTTTTCGAAATTCCAAGAAATTCTAGAATTCAACTTGACTTCCTGAATTCAACTCTGGAAAAGAAGTAAAAAAGTATTCATGGCCAAACGGTCACTTAGTTCCCGTGTTAGCCTTTCTTTCTTTTCCATTTTTGGTCTGATAGACATCGTCAGAATAAATAATTCTTTTCAGGTCACAAGAAGTATATTTATAGCCTTATTGGTAAGACTCCATAAAACTAGAATCTATAATCTTAAGAATAACATCGTTATTTACTATACTAAGTAAATATAACCTGCTATATGTAAAAATAACACCACTTGTGAGATTACACTGGTATGTTATTGTTATTATATGCTAACTTAAACTCAAAGAATTATAGGTTATATCAGAAAATGGAAAAAAAAAAAAAAAAGGTCAAGTATGCCTCGATACTAATCTTGTTTAGTGTTATCTACCGTCAAAACCACCATATTATGATTAATTTCTTGGAAGATATCTTAGATTGTAATAGTTTGTTAATGCAATAACCAATTAAATTTTAGTAGATTTTAAGAAAATTGATACATCAACAAAAGCCGAACGAATTGATCTTTTTCTATTGAGCGATTCTAATAAATAGCATTCGTTGAGTTTCATTATAAAACATTATATTAGATGAATACTGGTGTAGTTTTGAAAAATGGCTTTAATGAAACACTCGTTCCCTTTTAATTACAAGACTCCTTTTCCAAATTAGAATGTTTCAAAATATTTGATATCGTTTTACTGATAATATCATTATGTACAAGTTTCACATCTGGTCAAATTCACACTAAATCAACAATTACAATTTTAATTTATTAACAAACTAGCTTTTCATCTTGGGGCTTCAATATTTTTTTCTCTTACCTTTAATATAATAAAAATGTTAAATTAGTGTCTTAAACTTAATATCTAGTCAAATCAATTTTGTGAAATGTTGCAGCAAAAGGGATCCTCAACTTCGTGTGTTTATACTAGACTAATACAACTTATCATAGTTATATGCTTTAATGAAGTGAAAATATATATTAATTAATCATGATTAAGTGATAATTTTGTATGTTTCTACACGTGTTATGCATCAATTAGTTTAGTGTAAACACCTAGTATAATGAACTTTAAAAAATATTAGATGGACCTAAGTGTAATTTTAAAAACAAATGGATGTGTCTTGAATTATGTAAAAATTAGGAGGATTGGTATTTGTTGTGAGGAGTACTTTAATATGATTGTTTGTAGGTGAAACGGTGGAATTTGTTTTGTCGCGAAGAATTCAAAGGAGTTTGTTGATAATTTTGGACTGACTTTTATTTGTTCTTTTGCCTTTTCCTAATTTTGGAAAAAACAATGGCTTTTTGTGTTGAATTCTAAGGAACGGTTACAGGAGGTGAGAAGAAATTTTGGGTTTTTTGACACGCGCTAATAGATAAAAGACATGTGATGATAAAGGCAAAAGTGTTTTAATATTTTCATAATGTATTATAGTACTAATTTTCTTTTATTTTTGTGTAATATTATGGTTCGCTTGGTTTAAATATAAGTTATGCAGGTAAGATGAAGTCTACTTCGAATCATATTACGAAATTGTGGAGCATCGAGTAAGGATTAAATGTCGCAAACAAAATGAAATATGAAGCAATAGAATTGAAAATCATTGCTCAACAATTGTGAAGCTTATGAATGAAGAGAACCTACAACATAATACAGGCCTATAGGTAAAAACTCCATAAAATAAATGTTATATTGTTCTGCATTGTCTGTTCTTGTGCCGAGGGTTTACAGGAAACAACTTCTCTACCTCTCAAGGTAGGGGTAAAGTCCGCGTACACTCTACCCTCCCAAGACCCCATTATGTGAGATTTCACTGGGTATGTTGTTGTTGTTGTTGTTATTTGTTGGTGATAATACAATGAAATTACAATTACAATCGAAAAATAAAATTAAGAAGTAAAAATATCTTCTACCGAGGCGGATATCTCGCTCTCTTTAAGCGAGATTCAAGCCCATCAAAGAATCTCCGGTCCAAAGTAGTAATCTTTCGACTTGTCCCTCCAGATACAACAGCCTCGATCACGTCGTATAACTCAACAAACTCTGGACAAGATGTTGAGTCCAAAACTCCACCAAAAAGAAGAACATCTTCCTTCAACTAATAAACTCTCTTTATTTTCCTCACTTTTTTAAGAACTCTCCAAAGTATATATTTTCTCTACCTCCACAAAATAAAGATGACAACTATTTATAGTTGAAAAATTCATCCTTGAATTGAATTGGATGAAAGAGTAGAATAATGGGGTATTAAGATGGTATAAATATGGAGAATATGGGAGAATTATGAGTAGGAGGTTACAAAAGAAAATAAGACCACATTCATCCATAACTCATATGAATAATGAGATAATTAAAAACAAAAGTAATGGCCAATTAAAGGCACAAAAAACGTGAGGAAAAGTAGATCACTTCTGCCAACTTTATGGCCACAAAGTGTAGGAGTAATTAGGACTAAATGAGGCACTTTAATATATTGATAAAATAATATTAAAATGCTCCAAATGTCCTTCATTATCTCTCATTAAAACCTCTACTATTCACATGAGGAAACTAGAGCGCAAGTTTTAAAATGAATGTGTTAATCATCTTGTGAATTATATTGTAATGATTAATTTCTTGAAAGATATCTTAAATTGTACTTAATAGTATTAACTATAATGCAATACTCATTTAAATTTTAGATTTTAAAGAAATTAATACATTAGCAAATGCCTATATGTTTAATCTTTTCTGTAGTCGGACAATAAGCAAAATGTGAAATCATAAATAATGGATAGGTTTAAAATAAAGTTTATGTTCTAAAAACGAGTTTATAAGAAAAAAAATTGGGTAGGCTAACTTTTTTTTGGCTTAAATTTTAGATTTAAAGCTGGGCCCAATTATTTTTTTGGGCTTATTTTATGCACAAAATATATTCGCACCGTCTCTTCGTTCGGGGTGGTCTTTAAATTTTGCCCTCATATTTGAAATCTTTAAATTTTGCCCTTCGGCAAAAAACCCATAGATTCCAGGTTCGAACCCACACGCCAAAAATTTAGTTAAATTTCGCTATGCCCCCAAGATACACTTGTGAAGAAGAATGCCGACCGCATACTTATGCCTTAAGCTGGGCACCAGCATAAATTCGGTCCGGCATAACTTTGATAATTCCTTTCAAAGTTATGCCGGTCCAAGATAAAAGTTTGCCCATTAAATTTTGCCTTATAAGGCAAACTTTGTTATACCTTAAGGAAAACTTACGCCTTACGGGCATACTTTTAGTTATGTTTTGATGACACACTTTTAGCTAAGGCATTACTAAAAAGTTTCCCTTGAAAAGAACTTTTAGTTGTGTTTAAGTAAAAATGTAGGAGGTGCGTACTTTAGTTGTGTTTAAGTAAAAGAGCAAGATTTTTAAAGTAAAAGTCCGGGTAGGCGTACTTTATTTTATATATATATATATATATATATATATATATATATATATATATTTACTTTTCAAGGTAAACTTTTAGTTATGCCTTAACTAAAAAGTATGCCCCTAAAGACATAACTAAAAGTATGCCCATAATGCGAAAGTTTTTCTTAAGGCATAACTTAAACTTTGCCTTATAAGGCAAAGTCTATGCATTAAGGAAAAAGTTCTTTCATGGGCATAATTTTGTTATGCCTTAACTAAAATTCGCCCCATAAGGCATAACTAAACTATGTCTTAGGAAAAATTATTTTATGGGGGAGATTTTTAGTTATGATCCGCATAACTTTAGCTTTTCCAAAGATTGTATGCCGGATCCAAGCATAGCACCACAAATTATTTTTTTAATTTTATGCTTGAGCGGGGGTTCGAACCCGTAACTTTATGTATTTGCCCACCTTTTCAAGTCAAGCGGCACAACTTAAAATACAAATATGAGGGCAAAATTTAAAGATCACAAATTTGAAAATTTGACCCCAAAAATATCCGTACGCAAAACAGTTTTACTACCAAACACTTAAAACAAATTTTACAAGCAACTTATAAGCCAATCCAAACGAGCTCTAAAATGCGTTGAGTTTGATAATAAAACATCAAATTAGATGGATATTAGTGTAGTTCAAAAAGAAAAAAGAGAGAGATTTAACGAAACGTTCATTCTCTTTTAATTTATAAGACATTCTTTCTATTTTAAGATTTTCAAAATATTTGGCGTCGCCTTACTAACAATATTACTATGTACATTTTTACAACTCTTCAAATTCATATAAATTCAACTATTAAGATTTTAATGTATGAATCAAACAAGCTTTTCAACTACTGCTTCAATATTTTATTCTCTTACCTTTAATACAGTAAACATTTAATTAAGGTCTTAAACTTAATGCCTAATCACACGTAGTCTCCTGATATGCTACAGTAAAAGTTACTCTCCCCCTCACAATTTATGCATCATATTTGTCTATCTAAAAAAGAATATTATATTTTCTTCTTTAAGAACAATTTAACTTTAAATTTCTAATTTTATCCTCAATGATACAATTTACAGTGACACAAATCTTTAAAACTTATTTTAGACCACGAGCTTTAAAAGTCTTTTTTTTTTTTCTTAAATTTCGTGTCCAATCAAACACCGCTATATAAATTGGGACGGACTGAGTAGATTTATATGGATTATGGACGTGAGTGTAATTACAAAAACAAATATATGCATCTTGAATTATGTAAAAATTAGAAGGATCAGTCTTTGCTGCGAGGAATTTCATAGTTTAGGTGATAATTAAGGTGAAACGGTGGATTTTGATTTGTTATGAAGGATTCAGAGGAGTTTGTTGGAAAGTTTGGACGGACTTTTATATGTTTTTTGCTTTTTTCCTCATTTTGGAAAACCGATGGCTTTTTGTGTTGGATTCAAAGGAACGGTTACAAGAGGTGAGAAGAAATTTTGGGTTTTTTGACACGCGGTGGTAGGTAAAAGACATGTGGTGATAAAGGTAAAAATATTTTTTTACACTTCGAAACGTGTTATAGTACTATTTTTATTTTTTAGTTAGGGCTCAGTTGGTTCAATTACTTGCTATGATGATTCATGTATTGTATTTTGCAGGGATTGTAGTGCAAAATTTTGTAATATAAAGATTAGTAATGTAGAGATAGTAAATATTTACTTGCACCAAGTATTTATACCAAACTAATTCAACTTACTATGATTAATTGATTTAGTGAATTAATAATATACATTAAGTAACCATGGTTAATTGATAGAAGTGAATATGCAAACACATGTCATGCATCAATTGGTTTCACATTGGAAATTAGTGAATTTACGGTAGTGTACTAATTTGATTCACGTTGTGTAGCCCCTAATGAAGGAAAAGTGTCGTTTCCCGTATTTCGAACTCGAACTTTTTGATTAAAAGGGAATGAATCATATCTATCCCATCACAATTAAAAATGAATGAATCATATCTATCCCATCACAATTTTCGATTATTTTTAGTAGTATTTCACACGAAAAAGTTATATACGCCCTCAGCCTTGCATGGCGTTTGGTCGGTCGTAGGATAGTTGTTGGATGGATAGTGACAAATGAAAACAAATGAACAAAAGAAAGTCGGATGCGGAGCCAAATTCTTGGGAAAACGTGGTGGTTGTTTGCTACAAGTGAAACTGTTTTGCGTAGCAATATGAAGTTCCTTCATGTCATTCATTGATTTGTATGTCTGACGTATTAGTGGTGAGTGCATTTCACGCATGTAATTTGTTAGAATAAGAGGGTCAGACGATATAAAATTGCCAAGAAGATGTGTTTATTTGGTCATTGACAGAGTTAAAGTGTCTATATGATCGTTGATATCAACTTTGAATATCCATTTGTGCATTATATATGATGAGTACTCTCACTGGTCTAATTTGGATGGTACAAATTTCCAATGCAATTCCCATGAATTCTTTGATAGTCGAGCACTAGTCCCTCCGGCCTCCAGCCCAAAATATTTGTCAATTCTTATTTTTGAGGTTCAAACGATATGAACTTTGACCAATAAGATTTTAAGATGTAGTTTTTCCTCATATTGACATTAGAAGAATTCTAACTTATAATATTTAGATTTTAATTTTAAATTATTGAATTAATCAAATCCAATTAGCTATGAAGATTAGTCAAACCGAGTATCGAGAAACATTACAAGTATTTTGGAACGAAAGGAGTAACATTGAATGTCACATGTGTCTTTGGCATCATGACCTTTCGCACCCGTGAGGCATAGCTCATAAGGTCGTGGTATATATGCCATGACTTTGTCTCGCAAGCTACGAGCATATATGAGTGACAACCGACAAAACTATTCGAGGCATCACAACTTGAGCCTCGTTTGTTGATCACAAATTTGGTTAAGGCCCAATGTTATGAGTAAGGATATGTTACTTCATATGTGTGCTCGAGGGATGATATTGTACTATGGAGGATAAAAGTAATGATGCGAGAAAAATATATTTTGTCATGCCACAAGTTACTTGGGGACATCATGTAACAATTGCACGATAATGAAGTTATTCTTACGCTGGCTGTCAGCTTCCCATAACCCTCTTCCTTTATTTGGATTTGAGACCGGTAATATAAGCAAGCTCACACACGTGGACCTTTTAGTTGATAAACTGATAAATTGGTGAAATTTTGATGCTTGGGTCAATTCGAACTAAAACAGTAAGAGATTCAAGTGAACCTACCTTTGTTGTTTCATTTTTTTTTTTCCCCTTGTTTAGTCCTTAATTTTCTCGTTTTTTTTTTCCAAGTGATTATGGACTATTTTATTCAATTGTGGCTGTGATGGTCACCGGTCAAGAAGTGATTTTTCTTTATTGACCGTCGTCGATTATATGGTAGCAGTGTCTTAATTAATGGAGGCTGCATCACTTTATTCGTCTCCTTCGTTGGCAATGAAGTGACTCCAATATACAGGATTTGTGATCCTAGACTTAGAGCCTGATTGGATTGACTTATAAGAATCCAAATTTTTATAAATTTATTTTTAATTTATTTGAGTGTTTGGCAAAAATATAAAACAACTTAAATTAAGTTAAACAATGCTTAAAATAAGCAAAAATCAAGAAGTTGCTCAACCCCAATTTTTATTTTTATTTTGGCTTAAAAGCTATTTTGGTTTGACTAACAACTTTACCCTTTTATCCCTTATATTTACTGTTAATTTCAATACTACCCTTACTTCTAAAAACCCTTTAAGCACTTTTATTCAAACTCGTAACTGATTATTTATAAAACAACTTTCAGTACTTAAAAGTTCACTTTTTTTCAGCTAATCCAAATGGGCTCTTAGTCTTACTTTGTCATGTGATAAGCGTTGAAATTACTTTTTAATTGGTGGTTTGCTTATAAGATTCATTTAAACACGTTTTTTTAAAACAAAATTATGGATCTAACCAAACCTGCATTCCTGGATTTTACATTTGCTTCTCTACCTTTCCTTTCGGCAGAAAAAATTATTTGCACTCAATAAATATTTATCAATGATAATACAATATGAACCATGTACATACACTTTTGTTATTTAACTATGATTAATTAACATGTACTATCTTCAGTCTTTTTGGTTCTTGAGAATAGTCGTTACTCCTCCCAGACCAAAAATTATTTGTGCTCGGGTCTAATATCCATCCCTGGATATTGTCGGGTATTGTTAACTTTTCCACCGTTCTTGTAACTGTTACGGGTAATCTGCACATATGTGTCTGCACCCCTCATATATGGACAAGAAATCTCGGAGCAACCCCCTAGATTCCAGACCTGGAATATGTGACTAATTTTTTCCCGTCAACTAATACTCAATTTTGAACAGTTTTTTGTACTAATTTCGGAGCCTTGAACCACATACATCAGTATATCTATAGCTATTTTTTCTAGTTTTATATTAAATTACTAAATGAACCTCAATTTAGTGTATATGTTTCTTAAAGAAAAGGAAAGAAAAAAAATGTGGCTATCAAATTTAATATGCTAATCTTGAATATCACATCACGTATTATGAACTTTAGGTTGTTGAGTTAAAGTTATACTATATATCTTCAATGTAATTTTTTTAAATATATTACCAAGTCAATTGAAAGATATTTACAAGTAAGTTTCTTTAAATGTGAGATTTGTAATTATGAAAATAAGACAAATATAACACTGATGATTTAGATAATTTTAAATTTTCATTAGCATTTGATTGGCTAAGCATATGAACTTGATCCCAAGATACTCAACTTGAATCACTATGTTGTACTCTAATTCCAACTAGATCTACTTTCCAAATTGCTTCTTTAAAAATCATATTTCAAGTACTTGAATTTCCACAAGTGGGAAGTGTGTATTATTTGACATCTTTCAACTTACAATTTCCTAATTATGAGTAGGATATTCCCACGTGGCCTCTTGGCCTATAAGCATATTTTTAATGCTTTTTATATTAAAAGAATTTCAACAAGATTGAAACACTAGACTGAAATAGTGCAAGGTATAGTTTTTTTTTTTTTTTTTGGTTAATAAAATTGTGGTAGTTGCTAAGCTGTCGTCAGTAACTAATGGATTTTGGCCATCTGGTAAGCTTCTCCTTTTAAAGATTAAGGTTTAAATTTATAAATAAACAAAAAAGAAATATGGAGTAATTATATTCGATGAATCTAATTCCTTTATAGTTTTGAGTAAAGAATCCTCAACTAGATTTTGGTTAAGGATAAATTACAAGTTCTTTTTGTATATTGCATTTAATTAGACGGTCATAATGACACAAATTAATATACATTTTTTAACCTTTTTAAAGTAATTTCATTTTTAGCCTTTTTCAACTAATTTCAGCGTATGAATAGAAACTGCATTATTGTAGTGTAGAAAATGTATCACGTGTATATAGAAATTGTATCATAGTTGTATAGAAAATGTATCATGTGTAAATGGAAACTGTATCATTGTTGTATAGAATATGTATCCCCACAGTATGTGTTTAGAAAATGTATCATTGTTGTATAATTTGTATTAATAAATATATAATCAACGTATACTTACATATTATACACATATTAGACATAATTTGGGATATTTTTTAAAGGTTCAATATGAATTTTTTTCGCCGACCTGTAGTGATGACTTTTGGATCTTTTGTGGTTGCCACAGTAAAGGCTGATCTTTTTGTAGTGAACTTTTAGTGGTGACTTTTTGATCTTTCTTAGAGACTAAAAGTAGTCGCCATAATTTTATTTTTTTTTTTTTTTTTTTTATAGTGGTCGGGCTTGGCTAGCGCCTAAGAATAGTTTGGCCCGAAATGAAAAATCACGGTATTAAGCCCAAACATGGGCCAAACAAATTCCTAATGGCTAGGTAGTGTCTTTTCCCTATACTAAAACCGTTAATACGAGCTTGGCTCGTTAGGTCGGCCCAATTTAACTTGTGATTTAATAAGGTTGAGCTAAGATTTTGGAGGCCATTTAAGAATGAGGTATTTTTAGCTCGGCTCAAGCAGGTCCACTGGCTCGTGAGGCTTGACCGAGACTGGGCCGGTCTTGGGCTAAATAAAAAATACTTAATTAAAAACGTAAAAGTTAAAAGGAAATAGGAAACTAAAAATAACAAAAGGGGAGCCCAAAATTAAGATCCACTTAGGCTGCATATGTTTTCATTAACATTAAGACGTCTAAATCTGAACACACATCCGAATGATTAAGATATTGTCTTTATATCTGAACAATGAATGATTAAGACCGTTTGTTTTCAATATCTGAATATATATAGTTCATCTTTATTTTAAAAAAATTTACATATAAAATTTAAATAAATTAACAATTAAATACTTTATCAACAAATATTTTAGAAAATATTAATATAAAAATTAGATCAAACTTTATAAAATATAATAAAAGATGATATATAAATGAACATTTTATATATTACATAAAAAATTGAAGTATCTAAAGTACAAATATTAAAGAAATGAGTGCGCGCCCCCTTCTTTTTCCAAACCCTTTTCTGTGATGGGTTTCACATAGACCCATCAGAATTTCAAGGGAAAAAAAATTCCATCTAAAATCCATAAAATAATATAACAAGTAGTTAAAGAATAAGAGATTCAGAAACATTGAAGGTTAAGGATCACAATTTTTCATGATTTTCATCGTAATCCTTTGGTGTCAGACACAAAGTATTTGTGTTTTCATGGTACTTTTCTTTTTAAATGGTAACACGCATAAAAAAGACGCCTCTTTACTAGAAGAACAAAAATAGAAGGGATGGAGACTTACGTTTATCCATGAAATAACAGAGAGTAGTTGAAGATGTGTGAAGAAATGCCGAAAATCTTTAAAGCTTCCGTGGTTGATAAAGAAAGCTTAAGCTATAAGCCGCATGTTTGAGGTCTGAATGAGAAAGAGACTCATTTCCAGATATAAGCGAATCAGATGTGCTCAGACCCAATAAGTGCTAAAATCTTTAGACAAACAAAGGGATATCTACATGCCATAACTAACTATGGGATGTATTTATATTTAGTAGCTATAGTTTAAATTAATTACATCCTATAGCTAAAAGTAATATATTAAATACAATTAATAGCTACATACATATTTAATGTAGAATACTTTATTTTATTATTTCTATTTTTTTTTCTTAACTGCTTTTTCTGCTCAGCCGCCAGAGCTCCGACGACCAACCACACCGTCGCAACAAACACGCTAGAAATCGTCAGATCTGACAGAAAATTAAATTATCTTTTCTAAGATACGTGTAAACCTTTATCCTAATACACGCAAATACATAGATTAGAGCTCTATCTTTTTCGTATTATAATATGTATCAACAGAGAGTCTTTATTTGACAGCTAAAGAAGGAAGCATCGAGAGAGGGAAAAGAAGAAGAAGAAGAAGAAAGAATCAATGGAAGCAGCAAAAGAGAGGAAAGAGCAAATTCTCTCTCTTCTCCGGCGTCTCAGCCGCCGTAATTCCGGCCATCAACCATGTAGGTATTTAATATAAATCGAAAAAAAAAAAAAAAAAAATTGTCGGATCCGGATTAACAGAAATCGTAAGGGATTCTCTCTCTTCTGGGGAAACCGTCTTTTTCCCCTTTTTCCATTTCTCTCTCCGGCGTCTTCTTTTTCCGCCTTCCGAGTATTTGTCATCTTCTCCGCCGTCTTCTCCGTTTTGCTATTCATGGTCGTCGCCATCGGAAGTGTATTTTTTTAGATCTGATCGGAAAATCTATTGTATTTGTTGTATACATACCGTGTATATAGTATTTTTTTTGCCTGTATTTATCGTATCATACTGAAAAATATAGCGTATTTGTTAACTTTTGGTGTATCTATGTTGTATAGAGCGTTTTTTGTCTGTATTTGTTGTATACATACCGAAAAATATGATGTATTTATTAATTTTTGATGTATTTATGTATTCAGTTTTTACTAGCCAATTTATGAATGTAGATAGTCATTTTCATGAATACAGTGAAAAAAGAAGAAGCTATATTCATGAATACAGCGGAAAAAAAACAATTATGTCATGTAAATATTGAAAATATAGCTATGCTCAATTTAAAACTCCTAAATGTTAGTCATTTATGTAAAATGCACGCACTTAATGGGCTGAAATCTGAATGATTCAGATTCAGACCCTCATTAAGTGCAAACAAATGAGGCCTTAGCCTATCATATCATAAAGCCCAAAAACTAAAATCTTAAAATTAAGGCGAAAATTACTCAAACGGGGCGTGTTCGTTAGACTCCGGTGCATCTTGTATTTACAACTATTTGTAGCTACCCCTTTAAATATTATCATTTGTAGCATACTACATTTTGACAAAATAATATATTTGTTTTCGCGTGTACTTGTTGCTAACAAATACATGAGAACACGTAAAAAAAAGAGGGATCATGACGATTTTAGCCTTTAACGATTGGAGCTATTAAATTAGATATTAATATACGTTTTTTTTTCGATGTATTTTAGTGATTTTTTTTTTTTTGCTATAATGTATTTCCGTGTCTTTTTATTTTTTATGTATTTTAGTGATTTTTTTGGACGTATTTAGTGATTTTTTTTTTGTTTTTGATGTATTTCAAATACATTATGTACATTCCAACTACATATGAAGCCAAATTTATTTGAATGGATTTCAACAAATACATTCAGATACAAGACAAACAAATTCCAATACATGACAAATACATTAAAAAATAGTGTGTTTGACTATTAACAAAATACACTAAAAAAATACAAAGACAAATACATTAAAAAACAGTGTATTTGTGAGATGTAGATTTTTTGAATGTATTTGTATTTGGCTTTTAACAAATACACACAAAAATACAAAAAATACACACAGCCAGATCTGAGACACCACCACCACCAAAACCCTAATCTCTCCACCTCTATGTCATCTTCTCCGTCGCCATCTCAAAATCAATTACAATCGACTCCACCACCACCACCACCAAAACCCTAATCTCTCCACCTCCACGTCATCTTCTCCACCGCCATCTCAAAATCAGTTATAATCGACTCCATTCCGTCACCACCAAGTGTATTTTTAATCTCTCCAAAATATACGCATGTTTCGGATACCGCAAAACGCGCATCTACGACATCGTATTTGTTCTCCACCTCCAAAAAATATCGTATTTGTTAACGGTGGTGTATTTCACGCCGCCATCCACGGCGGGCGCGTTGTTCCGTGATGGTGGTTATGGCGCGGCGAACGAGAGAATTTATTAATTTGGTGGTGGTTATGGCGAGCTTTTAGATGAGAGAAAGGGGGATAGAGAGAGTCATTTTTAGGCTTTGAGAAAGAAAAATAAAAGCTAGTAGTTGAAATAGAGAAAGATAAATGTATTTGGATATGTATTTTTTATATAGCTACCAATTGTAATTTAAAAAAGTTAATTAGCTACTAAATATAATTAAATAAAATGATAGTTAATATTAATAATTAGGTCTTAAAAAAGAAATCTTAAAATTAAACACAAAGTTATATATTATTAAATAAAATTATAAAATAAGTAAATAATAAAATCTTACATTTCCTAACCCTAAAAAGAAGGAGCCGGTCTTTCCTTCTTTCAATCTCATCTCTATTTTTTTATTGGAGTAATTTAATTCTAGATTTTGTTAACAATACTATGTAATATTATTTTGTAAATATTTACGTTTTTGCATTTTTAAGTTAAAATCTAGAATTTTAAAAGTTATGAAATATATTTTTTAATAATTGTGGCCCTTGCCCTACCCGGACCACCCACATAGGTTTAAGGGAAAAAAACGTATATATACATAGTAAGTGGGTATATTTACAGAAAACGACGAGACTTCTCAGTTTACAAAGTATATCAATAGTTTTCTTACAAAATCTATAGTAATCATGTAAATTAAAAAGCAATGAATAAAACACTGTAAATAAATTAGGCGTCAATCATGGAAACAGATCTTCCCTTATTTTATCGACTTTTCTCTCTCTATTCAAAATTAAAAGATATTATTCCCTGATTTTCTCCTTCTTGATCTTTCCTTATTTTATCCATTCTTCTCTCCCCATTCAAATTAACAGATATTGTTCCCTGATTTTCTCCATCTTTTGCTCAAAAAGTCCATTCTAATTGGTAATTCTCAGTTGTATAAAAATTATATTAAAATTGTATTCTTCTAATGTCTACAACAATATACATCTTAAAAATAAATTTCATAGAACTAATTATATAATATATAACTTTAAAATACAATTTTCATGCAACTCAACATACAATTATTATAATACAACTTTAAGTAGATATATATATATATATATATATATATATATATATATATATATATATATAATTTTATAATTGATACAAATCAGATTCCATACGCATTTCATACACATTTTAAGACTAATTTATATCGAATTTATTCGCATTTCATACACATTGTGACCACATATATCTCAAAAATGATATATATCATAGTAATACAAATTTCATACATATATTAGTTTTTAACATTTTTAAGAACTAAAATATATAAAATTTATACAGATTTCATACGCACTGTGATCATACATATCTCAAAATAATACAGACCAACTTTTATACATATTTAATAATCAAAAGCTTTCTATTATTAATGTATACATAATCTATCAACATTTGTAGAGGAAGAGAGAGAGAGAGAGAGAGAGAGAGAGAGAAATCGTTTTGAAAAGAAGAAGAATCTGGTTGGTAAGTATCCTAAAATTAAGGCCACATTTAAAAATCAGATTCTATTCCTAAATAAAAGCCCAAAATCGTGGGTATTCCATTAAGCCCAAATCTAATATATTTTGTAACTTTGTTGGTATGTTTTGTAAATAAGAAAAAAATATTCTTATGTTTTGTAATATAAAATCTTAAGCAGTATTATTAGGTCATTTTCCCTAGGTTTAAATTGATCATTTTAAGACCGGTGGCTTAACCTGGCCCAATCCATCAAGCTAGACTTATACTGATAGTTCTAATTCATACAATTAATTTCGATTTGTTGGAAATTAAGCGTACTTGGATGGGGTAAGAGTTTGATAATGATTTAGTTTTTAAAAATAGAATTGAAAAATGGTCAGTAAAAGCTATTTCCACAGAGCAACTAATGGGGTTGTGTAAACAGTTCAACCATTTTGAAACAGGTATAATCCCCAATTATAAATAACAAAGTTAGAATTTAGAATTTTAAAAGTTGTGAAACACATCTTTTAATAACCATGGCCCTGGCCCGGCCCACATCCCATGTAGGGTTGGTTGATCATTTCAAAACCTATCGAAATGGTGGGCCAACCCGCGCCAGTCCATCAAATTCAAGACTCGCACATGGTAGGCCAATATGCGATCCAAATTGATTGTTGTAATTCATACAACTAATTTCAATTTGTTGGAAATTATGTGTACTTGGAAGGGGTAAGAGTTTGATAATGATTTTTTTTATTTGAAAAATAGAACTTAAAAATGATCAGTAAAAGCTATCTCCACAAAGCAACTAATCGTGTAGGATAAACAGCTGATAATAATTTATTTTTGAAAAATAAAATCGAAAAATGGTCAATAGAACCTATTTCCACAGAGCAACTAATCGGGTAGGGTATACAATCGATAATGATTTATTTATGAAAAAATAGAACCGAAAAATGGTCAGTAGAAGCTATTTCCACATAGCAACTTATCGGCTAGGATAAATAATGGATAATGATTTATTTTTGAAAAATAGAACCGAAAAATGGTCAATAGAAAGCTATTTCCACATATATAGTAACTAATCGAGATTGGCTAAATAGTTGATAATGATTTATTTATGATAAAATAGAACAAAAAAATGACAAGTAGAAGCCATTTTTTTTTGCGCGGATTACCCTTCATTTGGGGTGGTCTTTAATTTTTGCCTTTCAAATTGGCAGTCTTTAAGTTTTACCTTTTGTCTAATATCTCGAGGTTGTGGGTTTGAGCCCCAATTCAGTAAAAAATAAATAAATTTGCAAGCGTTTAATTTTGCAAAATTCTGACCATGCAAATTCTGCCTTATCAAAACTCTGGCTTGCGAATCCAAACTCTATCTTATGAATTTTTAATTGAGCGAAGGTTCGAACCCAAAATCAAAAAAGCGAAGGACAAAAGTTAAAGACCACCTATAAAAATTAAAAACCACCCCTAGCGAAGGACAATCCTGCAAATTGCCCCTACCACAGAACAACTAACCGGGTCAGGTAAACAGTTTGGGACCAATGTTGAAACGGGTTTAATCCCCAATCATATAAAGAGGAAAGCGGGGGAACTCCAAAAGCCACAAGGCGGCAAAATTACCAAATTTGTTGAAACACACAGAGCACTCTTCATTTTCTCCCTCTCACTCACACAGAGTGCTCATAGGTAACCATATTGCGATGGTAATAACGATCTCATTATCTCACTTTCATACTCAAATTCAACTTTATTAGTATGAATATGCTTCAAAAAATATATATATAGAACTACGTATATTCAGCTTCTAATGATTGTTTGGAAGTTTTTTCGAGCTTATTTGATCTTAGTTAGATGTATTGATTTGAATTTACAGCATTATTATAAGTATTTGAGATCTCTCTGAATTGAGATACTATCTGTTAAGTAGAAACCATGAAAATAGATGATTATACTCAAATCCTAACTTTAGTATGAATATACTTCAAAATCTCTATACAGAACTACGGATATTCAGCTTATAGTGATTGTTAGGAAGTTTTTCGAGCATTGTTGATCTTAGTTTGATGTTTTTATTTAAATTTACAACATTGATTATGAGTATTTGAGATGATTGGTATACCTGTTAAGTATTTAATGAAATTAGATGCTTTTGAGGTGATTGATGTGCACATTGTAGTCAAATTGAAGCTGTAACGCAGGGATTTAAACATCAATCATGATCTCATTACTTCAAAATCTGTGTATGGAACTATGGATATTCAGTTTCCAGTGATTGTTCCGAAGTTTTCTGAGCTTTGTTGACAGAGAATGATGTTTTTATTTGAATTTATAGCATTGATTATGAGGATTTGAGATCTCTCTGAATTAAGATATCAGTTAAGTATAAAACATGAAATAGATGAATATACTCAAATCCAAAGTTTAGTATGAATATACTTCAAAATCTATATACATAACTGTGGATATTCAGCTTCTCATGATTGTTAGGAAGTTTTCTGAGCTTTGTTGACAGAGATTGATGTTTATATTTCTATTTACAGCATTATGAGTATTTGAGATCTCTTTGAATTGTAATATCTGTTAAGTAGGAAACATGAAAATAGAACTTTAGTATGAATATACTTCAAATCTCTATACAGAACTATGGATATTCAGCTCTGATGATTGTTCCGAAGTGTTTGAGTGTTGTTGATTGTAGTTTGATGTTTTAATTTGAATTTACAGCATTGATTATGAGTGTTTGAGATCTCTCTGTGATTGGTATACCTGTTAAGTAATTAATGAAATTAGATGCTTTTGATGTGCAAATTGTAGTCAAATTGAAGTTGTAACGCAGTGATATAAACATCAATGGTGATCTCATTACTTCAAAATCTCTATATGGAACTATGGATGTTCAGCTTCTTGTGATTGATCTAAAGTTTTCTGAGCTTTGTTCATGGAGATTGATGTTTTAATTTGAATTTACAGCCTTGATTATGAGTATTTGAGATCTCTTTGAGTTGAGATATCAGTTAAGTAGAAAACATGAAATTGAACTTTAGTGTGAATATACTTCAAAATCTCTGTACAGAACTATGGATATTCAATTTCTAGTAATTCTTAAGTAGAAAACATGAAAATAGATGTTCTTTTTGCGTGATTGATGTGAGAATTGTAGTCAAATTGAAGCTGTAAGGCAGTGATATTGTTACAGAATAACTATTGAGTTGTAAATATATTTTCTTCCACATATAGGTAACTCAATTATAGGAGCAGATCATTAGGATATTTTCCTTTAATTGTTTTGATTAGTTTCCTTAGATAGAATCTTATGTAAATGTATAAATACCTTGGATTCATGAATAGAAGACAACACAACTCCTTCCATTTGAATTACAGATACATATAAACATAAATGGCGATTTCTAGAGGAATCTGTGATCTGCAGCAGGGTTTTGCTGGTAACGTGTAACTGTGCGACATGAGTATATGTGCTGAACATGTTTGTAGGTTTGCGCAATGGTATATGTTCATTATGATTGTGTTAGAACAATTCACGATTTGTGAACTTGCAAATTGAAGTGTAAAGTAGCTATATGTGGATGTGGGCTGTTCAATTTGTTTTTTTACTCTATCCCTGTGGTTTATAATGCTTTAGCTAACGAGCTATGTGAGTTTGTTTGCTTCTAAAATCTCTTCTTACTATGTGCTATATGTCAAAAGCTACAGCCATTAGTGGCACTGTGGCAGATCCATTGATATGTCGTACTCAAGAGCTTTTGGCTCGAATATGAAATTAGATATATATTTCAAATTCCACCTTCTGACTCAAACCTCTTCATTCTAGAATCACTGCACAAGAGAAAGTAGAATCCATCCCAGAATTTCAGTCAGCAGACGCTGCCTAAGCCCCAGGCTAATCAAACACCATTAGAGCATCCCAAATTGATGAACTCCGCACCTATTATTGAGGTGCCAGCAACACCAGCGACCATCGTGGAAGAGCCTGCTACACCTGAGCCAGAGCAAGAGGCTCCTGAAATCGACATTGAAGATGCTTACTTTGAAGATCCTAATGAAATTCCTACAATTGAATTGAATATGGTGCAGTTCACCCAAAATATGAAGAACTTTGTGCAAAACAGTATGGAGCTTCAACATGTTGAAATGTCAAAAGCCTTAATAGCTTTAACTCCAGAAGTTGCTTCAATTCCCACGCCTAAACTTAAGCATATAAGCCGGCTCAGAACTCAACATCAAGTGTAAGTGTATGCTCCTGATATCTACATCATGAAATAGAGAAGCTTCCCAATAACTTCTGATAGATCACTCAATACAGTAGGATAGCCAATGTTTTCCTAGGCTATGCAATTCTCATAAATTTGTTTTTACTTACTATCAATTGTTTCTCCATTCACAGCTATGAACTTCCGGATTCTCATCCTCTTTCGGAAGGGGTCAGTTTTTTTTTTTTCCTTTTTAATTGGTTATACTACATCAGTTTTATATCCATATATAAGCAGCATGCAAGCTGATATTGAAATTGATCCTCCTGATAATTATGTCTTTTCATGTTGCAGTTGGACAAAAGAGAACCAGATGATCCATGTTCCTATCTTCTGGCAATATGGACACCTGGTAAGATTGCAACTAATGTAATAACACATAAGAGGAGTTCTTTTGAAAACTATGCAAAGCATCTGGTTCCTATCACTGAATTACTGTAACTTGTAAACTTATGTGCAGGTTGAGTGATGCTCTCCATGTTCTTCTGATGACATTTAATACGGTTTTCTCAGCTTCAAATAAAGGTAATTACATACAGTTACCAGTTTCAAAAAAATAAAAATAAAGGTAATTATATAAGAACAAAATAGCTGTTAGGACTTTTAGTGTCTTTATGCATCTCCTTTCAGTTGTGATTTTCAAAACCGCATGGCTGGGCAGTAGTTACAAACAACGAATGTATTTGACAGATGTATTATCCCTGTTCTGTCTTAGCCAACTTATAATGAAGTATGAATAGGCTATCATTTAAAGCTAATCTTTACAGGGTGCTGGTATCATGAATATATTGATATACTCTTTTCAAGTCCTGCTCTATATGCTTACCCTCGAGTCTTATTTATGTTTAGTTAAGTACATTATAACGTGGTTTACTTGTTTAAACCATTACTACTTGATAAAATTTGGTGCAGCTCATGTATTAAGAAAAAGGGATTTTGTAGATACTTTTACGTGCCCGTATATAAACCTGCTTTGCTTTCGGGAAAACTTTCTTTTAAACATTACCATAAGATTTAGTAAAATTTGCCTCATGTTGCGTGGTGGTGCCAAACCAGTTGTTTTGTAAGTTAGGAGCCAAGTGTACTGATTGCCATGGAAGAGTACCCATTTTTATTACTCTTTCTATCCTTAGAAGAGAAAATGGGAACCAACTAAATTTGAGATGTCAATGTGCTAAAGGGCCACTAGCCTGTTGAAGGATTCAATTATCGTTGCTAATAAAAATGACCATCCTAAGTATCAGCTACAAGTAATCGATTATCATCTCATTTACTCATGCTACAGTTTACTTACATGTTAGACAATACCTATCTTCTTTCTTTCCTAAGGTTTAAAACATCATGGTGCTGAATGTTGTTAGCTTGTTCAGCCTGGATGGCTGCCTTGCTGATTCAGTAGGACACTGCTCCCTAGTTTTCATCTGGCTTTCCTTTTGTCCTATTCAACTTGCTGGCTGGAAAGTGCAACCGTGCCATCAGTGGTCTTGGGGCTCGTGTCTCCTTGTCAAAACCCCTCACACAAACAAACCCTGTGGAATACAGTACTTGATCAGAAGACAAATAAAAGGTTTTGCAGCAAGGGATAACTCTTCTTTCCCTTAGCTACATGAACAGTTACTACTTCTCCTCATAATTTGTTTTTATGATTTGTCCGAAGAGTGTAGAAGGCAAAAGGGAAACTCGCCGACATGCTTGTTCTGATGCATGGTGCTTACGCCGGCTTAATTTGATACCGAGTCTTTTTGAATTTGCATAATGATATAACATGCACGCTTTTCATTGATTTACTTGGTAGAAATGGATAAAAAGCTAAGACAAGCATTTTGGAGCTCTGTGGACTTGAGGTTTTCGATCTACATACCTCTCCAAAAGCAATGTTGGATACTTTCTGTGGTTAGGCCTGATCAACAGAGAACACACTATGTTATTTTACTCCCTAAGCTTTTTAAAATATAAATAAGGTTTCATCCTTTAGTTTGTCTACCTTTGAATATTGTTGGAATAGAGGTTCCGAAGTAAACTGTCCGTCGTGGCAGATTCCATAGCCAATCTCTTGGGACATCAATTGGCTTGAGGCTGGAGTCATGGTCCGCAAAGACCTGAGAAATAGCAAAAATGTTACTATGAAAATCTTACTAATTGCAAAAATGCTTGTGTTTGGCATGCTTGAGTTGAGGAAAAGTTTGGTTATATTTACCTCGTTAACCTGAAAGTATGTACCATTGAGCGGAAAGCTTCCTCTCATAGCAGTTCTACATGGTATCTGTTAGAAAAGTATATTTAGAGATGATTAGAATTCTCATATCACTTTCCCATGAAAAACATTATAATAGTTCGTTCTCTTTTCCTTACCAGAATTGTCCCTCTCACCGTTTGAGCATGTGCTTCACGTATGCTATTGCATGCAAAACATGTTTCATCATCACATAGTCTACCAGTGTCTTGGTAGTTGCACTGTCCCCCCGGTGGCTGAATAGAATCCGCTGTTTCACCTGATATGGGTTTGGTACATAAGGGAGAATTAAGCTATTCAGAAAGCCTGAGAAAAAGCTAACCTTTCTAGCCAAATTAACCTCTACCGCTGCAATGCAAGCTATTAATGAGATTGGGACCTGGGACTTGCCCAGTGCAGCTTAGCTATCACAATTGTTCCGTACAAACATGAGTTTTCTAATTCATTAGTTTACGGGTTACAGTAGTTCAGTGATAGGAACCAAATGCTTTGCATAGCTTTTCAAAAGAACTCTCATGTATATATTACATTAATTGCAATCTTACCAGGTGTCCATATTGCCAGAAGATAGGAGCATGGATCATCTGGTTCTCTTTTCTCGAACTGCAACATGAGAAAGCGTAATTATTGGGAGGATGAATTTCAATATCATCGTACGTGCTGCTTTTATATGCAAGTAAAACTGATCCAAAAAAAAAAAAACTGATGTAGTATCACTGACCCCTTCCAAAAGAGGATGAGCATCCGGAAGTTCATACCTGTGGATGGAGAAACAATTGGTAGTAAGTTCAAACAAATTTATAAGAATTGCACAGCCTAGGAAAATATAGGCTACCCTCCTGTATTAGGTGATCTATCAGAAGTTATTGGGCAGCTTTACTCTATTTCATGATGTAGATTCAGGAGCATCCACTTACACTTGATGTTCGGTTCTGAGCCGGCTTATATGCTTTAGTTTAGGCGTCGGAATTGAAGCAGCTTGTGGAGTTAAAGCTACTAAGGCTTTTGACATTTCTACCTCTTGAAGCTCCATATTGTTTCGCACAAAGTTCTTCACATTTTGAGCGAACTGCGCCATATTCAATTCTATTGTAGGAATTTCATTAGGATCTTCACAGTAAGCATCTTCAATGTCAATTTCAGGAGCTTCTTGCTCTGGCTCAGGTGTGGCAGGCTCTTCGACAATGGGCTCTGGTGTTGCTGGCACTTCGATAATAGGTGCGGAGTTGATCAATTTGGGATGCTCTAATGGTATTTGATTAGCCGGGGGTAAGGGCAGCGGCTGTCGACCGAAATTTTGGAATGGACTCTGTCCAGCTGCTTTGTTCTCTGTTGTACTTACAATACCTTTCTCTTCTGGTGCTGGCAGGGCAAGCCTTGCGCTGAATGAGAAATATGTCAAGTACCATATTTGAAACACAGTGCATTCAATTTTTAGACTATGAAATTGCTAATCTAGTTATAATGCGTTACTTGAATGTGCTGACAGGAAGGATGGGTATTTACTGAAGTTTGGTAGTTGAGATGTAGGAGTTCAATCTTATACAAGAAGAAACCCGTGAATATTAAAGTTTGACAGTTTGTCATTCGCTTCATCGATGAGTTTAAATACTGGCAGGCTAGCTTAAATGCAAATTTGTATTGTCTAAGTAAGAGTAAGTAGATTCGTCAAATCTAGTTTCAGCAGCCACATTTCTGGAACTATGATTCCTTGGATTAGGTGTAGAGAAGCTTGAGAAGAACTAATAAAGATACACAAACAAGAGATAACTAATTTCTTGCATAAAGTATATAGGATAATAGGCAAACCTTGCAAAAGCACTTGCAAAGTGTCTGCATTCTCCTCTCATTGGACAAGCGTTGCAGTTGGGTTTGCTTTTTGTACAGAAGACCTAATGAAGTAGCAATAAAGTTGATTTAAACTGTGATTGCAGATATACACTAGTTCTAGGGGACAGTAACTAATGGTATTGGCATACCTTTCCAAAAGTGATCATATGGTAATGCAACTCATATCTGTTATCAAATAGGATTTGAATCAGTAAATGCATCACTTGATTAGAGAAGAAGTAACTTTTTAATTATAACTAGTAAGCATGTATATCATTTGTGACTCCCTTTGAAGAAATCAACTACCCTAATCTTAAGTCTCTCTGCACTTTCGAAAAATCAAAATCTTTTCTTCCACTATGCAGTATACTGTTATAATTGGATGTTTTCAATAAGCTGAGATGCAACCACTTAAATTTAATAGTAAATTGATGCTTGTCAACCAGTCCTGGGGAGAATAGTGTTAGAGAAAAGAATGTTACTTACAATGTTCTCTGATCAAGCTTGCAGAGACGTGGCCAGAGGTACTTTTGAATCGACTCCAGCACTGGGTACCTGTAGAAATACAGCAGAGTTAAGACTATGTCGCAATTTTAGAAAATTTACGTACACAAGATACTCACAGTTCCAGAAGATGCAATTGTAGTGACTCCGGCAGTGGCTGCAGGGGCACCCATCCCAGCCTAACGGCTATACGCCCAACGTTTGTGTCGACCTTATCAAAGACATGATTAGTGGGTACACAGGCTATGTCATATTAATTAGCTCTTCAAAAATGGCTCCGAAATCTTACAGGGAAAGCAAGGTTGTGAAGTGTTAAAAGTCGCACACACTCTACGCTCTTCAGGCCCAATCCTCTGATGCTTAATAGATACTCTCTGATACCATGCATGTGAATTTGTTTAGTTGGAGCAGAGGAATAATATAAACATGGAGAAATTATTTGGTCAATTGAAAGCTTACTTTGCTTTGTCTGGTGGAACGTCTCTCAGCCATTCAAGATCTATACTTCCATGTTCTCTAAAAATCCGGTTAAGGAAATCCTGCAATTGTTCAGTTTTCATTGAACTTTCTCTTAGGTTTGGAAATTACTGTGCTAGATGAATCAAGGTGTTCAGATTTTAATAGAATTAGGCTGTTAGTGCAATTTACACGTATGTACCTTGATTCTCTCCGCTAGCATATTGTTCATTCCCCGTTCCCTGATGGTATTTGCTATCTCATTGACATCCGCACACCTCACAGCATCCCAATCCAGTGAATCCATTGTGTTTGCTGTCCTTTCTCTTTTCTTACCATTGCTCTGAGCCTGTAACCTTAAACTGTCCCAGTCAACATTCTGTTTCTCTTTCCCAGGGTGTTCCTTTTTTGCTCTAGTATTGTGGTTTGCTCTGTCTAATGTGCTACCGGCGTGATTTTTGTTGTTGTTTGAGTTTAACCTGGAAGCTGTGTGCGCAGACTTACTTGAATCAACAACTACACTGACCTCCTCTTGGACATCTACAATGGCTTCTGAAAATGCTGGTGCTCCTGCTACTCGCTGCATATTGTAGTTGCTCTCTTCAATTTGAATTTGTAGCTCAAGATTGACTACCGGATCATCAATTGTTGCTGTGTCCACCTTGCTTTGATGGTCATTGCGTGAGATGTAAGTCTCACGCATCTCTCCATACTGTGCTTGATTTGCAGGTTCTGCTGATAATTTACTTTGTTCAGGCGCACCGAGTTCTCTAGAGAGGTCTAAAAGTTTTGCAGCTTCTTCCAAATCGTCTTTGCACTTGATTTGTTGTGCTTCTGCATTAGAAATCGCACATGAGCCCAAATAGCTACAAGGACAGTCATTTTCTATTGAGCCTCTGTGATTCTCCTCATCCTTCTGAAAGTGTGAACAACATGCCACATGTTTCAGTTGGCCATGTATATCCTTTTTCGCTAAGATGTTTTCACTTTTCTGATCCTGGACTCCATGTGATTTCGAAGTTCCTGCCATATGTAGTAACTTCAAAAATGAAGTGGAGCCCGAAAAGTTGCTTGATTCGGTTCTTTCAGAAGTTTGAACAACTGAAAAGTTCACAGAATCTTGAGAAGAAAGTACAGAATTCTGAGAAGAGAGCAAATCGTCTGGTTCTACTTGATCCCCGAAAGAACTTGTTGTTGCATTAGCTGTAGCCGATCCATACGTTGTTGATTCATGATGCACACATGAACTTTCTCTAGAAGAACCAGGTTGCTGCAGTACAGAATTTTCAGTTGAACTAGTGCAGTTAGTGCTATTTTCACTTGATTCACTGCTATGAACAGCTGTTTTTTCATCGTCTGAGTCTGCACCAGAGATTTTGAAAAACTCCTGACCAAGAGTTGGTTGATCGTCATGCCATCCAATTGTATCATCAGGATCCGGGGCACTCACCTCAGGTTCTTCAATTATGATCCCTGTTCTCTCTTCGGGCTTTTCGATGCCGGTGTTTGACTTGAGAGGGAACCGAGCAGCCATTGACATGAATGCAGAGCTATAAAGTGGATAAAGTGCTTAATTGGAACTTAATATTTTAAATTTCTTATGGATGTACGAGAAAAGGGAAAACAAAATTGTGGTTTCGAGTCCAGCTTACCTAGAAAGGTGGTCTGAGACATTCTGTGTCAGGAAAACTCCAACTACGGAGTCTACAACAGATCCCTTCCAAGGAGAGAATCGCCTGTCTCCTGGTTCACCCAAAAAGTAGAAGAAATGGTCAATGAAACAAAAGATAACAATGTCACATGCACATCTTGTTTATTTCTAGTATGGCCCATTGTGAACTAAATTTTCTAGATGACGAAAAGGAAAAACTACAAAGGTAACTTGGAATCTTGTTTGAGGTTGATGGTTGGTATGCAATGCTAGTGTTAGTCATGTCTTCTGTTGGCATGACAAGGGTTAGTTGCAGGTCATTTTGCATGATAAATAAAATCTATTATCTAATAGTTTGCTGATTTTATATGAATAATGTGTAATGATATAATCCTTTTGCATATGAAGAACTGGGACATACTTGCTTCTTCCATCATAATCCACTTTCTCTTTGCGGGACGATACATATGTATAGGTGCTGGGTCAGGTTGGATTTTAGGTTTCTTTCTTGACCTTGCAGGTGCATATGTGTTTGTCAGGTTGGAATCATTGGGTTGACTTATTGCTAGTGATCTTTAGAATACCAGTTGGTTTATAAATAGTGAAAGTTTGTCATACTTCCCATCCTATTTAGTCTAGCAAATATTTTATGTTGACTGTTTTTCTAGTCAAATGAATTGTTTTGAGGGGGGGGGGGGATGTTCATTTGATAGTACTACAAAGATGATGTGAAAACTTTGTATACGTACCTTGAACAAGACGCATCCGTGAGACAAATGAGTCTACTCGTCCATGAAAAACTCCACGTTCTGATTCCCACCATTTTGCCTTGTCTTCATCTGTACCATCAATGCCTTCACTATTTATGTCCTGCAGCAAAAGCTTCCAAACCCTAGTGGTCTCATCATCAAGGTCAACCTTCGGGCGCGGTCGTCGTTTTCTAACAAATGAGCCTGAAAAAGGGACAATACTCCCATCTCTTTGATAAATGACAAGGGCATTTTGCTCATATTGGTATTGATGGATGCTTTCTCTATTTAAATCAAGATGCTGTAAGCGTTCAGCAATTTCATCAACTGGAGATCTCCATGTTATAGCTGGTATGGAACCTGCATCCAATTTCATGAGCAATTAAAGTCCACATCTTATTTGATAGGATATCAGAAAGTTGAGAATATAGCCATTTCAAGAAAAGAAAGTTAAGAATATAGCTTCAACTACCCCTAGCATTTGTTCTGAACTGTTGTCGGGCATGCGTATGAGATGCTGTGGAACTGACAAGGATGCTTCTCTTTGACCGCTTTTTTGTTTTCATTATTGCACGGGTGTCGGCAACCAGGGCTTCCATGCATGTATTCGGCTGATCTGAGTTTTCATATCTTTCTCCAAATTCATATACCATTGCTTCTCTGACAGGAGTAGTAGGAAAGTGTCTACAAATTTCAAGCAGTGATGCTAGGTCACGTACTTTACTTATGCTTTTTGATCTTTTTCTTCTTAACCCCTCTGCTTCAACAAAAGCTGGTACTAGTTCCGGATTCTGCATTCCATTATTAGCTTTATCATTCACAGATGTACTGGCTTGGGAAAGACCAGTGTTGCATTGAGACAAAGACAGATAGTTAATTTCACGTGTAAAAGGCTTAGTGTAAGATGTTCCTGAGGGATGGCTCTTCTCTGTCCTCTTTTTCTTGTAAATTGCAGGAAAATGCATCCCTTGGGTACTGTGAGCATAAGGTTCATTTGCTGGGAGAATTGCTTGATATGCCTGCATGGAGTTGAAATAGGCTCCCCTGACATTTGTTCTGTAAAATTCTGCTTCATCAGTTCTAAAAGAATGTCGTCTTTTCAAGGCTCTTTCTGGTGTTTCCTGGATCAAGCATGCGCTGCTGCTGCAGTTGGAACTATTCGGGCTCTTTGGTGTCATTTCTAAAATGCCTGCCTGTTTATCATGAGTTTCATCCGAGAAAACAATTTTACACTTTCCTCTTGAGATTTCATTTTGATTGCTCATGGTAAATTTACCATGATTCAGGTCAATCTTCAGAGTTGAAGGGTCAGGGTATGGCATTTCATGATGTGTTTGGCAAGTTTTCAGCTCCTGATTCGAACATGTGATGTCATCAACTGAGCCCAGTTCTGTCTTTGCTGTTGTGGCTTCAATACCCTTTCCAGGATGCACACTAGAGTTGGGTTGATTCTCATGCAAGTCCTCCACAGATGAAGATGGCCAGTGTGATGAGTTTTCAGAATCAAAATTCAATGATTTCCTGCAGGTTCTTCTGGGACGAGAAACATTTGGTGGATCAATGGTTCCCTCTTCGGCAGGATTTGGTCTGAGCTTGTTGACTTGATTTCCTCTGACATACGTCCTCTTTGCTCGTCGGATTTCTCCGGAACTAGGAAGATGGCCCTCGTGACTGGTCATAATGTTTACCTTGTCCGAGGGTGTGCTTGGAGGTCCCTCAACCTTGTTTCTTCGTACATATTTCCTCCTCTCTTTTTTAGCTTCCTGCGAACTATGCTGCTGGGGGGTTTTCGGTTTAGGAGTCCTTTTATGCTCGCCTTCTATAACCACTTTAGGCCGGTGCTTCTTCCTTCTTCGTTTCTGCTGTGGTGTATTATTCTGTTCAGCATCCTGTTCGTCCGCCTTCGCAAGCATTTGATTCTCCTGCAATTCTGATATGTTCAAGACCAGCCCTGACTGCTCTTTGTTCGCTTGGGGATCACTTGCTTCTGCTCTCTTTAATGTATCTTCGCTTGACTGTAGATGTCTTGCTATTGGTGTCTCGTTAATGTCTAGACTTGGCGCATCAGATGCTAGCCCTTTGTTCTTGATCTGATCTGGTGTTATTGGTTCAAACTGGAATCCATTGTTGATGCTCAAGCCCTCATCTGTCATTCTAGTTGGTGAATTCAGATTAAAAGGGAATCTCGAGCAAATAGAGCTTCCATCTGCATGATCGGTACCTCTTTCATATTAGTATATTGATGAAATTTCAGAATTGAAACAACTTTTTTTAATGATTCTGGTTGACTACGCTAAACTATGAAAATATCATTTGGTGCTTGGCTTAGTGTTTCACACAATAGAACATAACACATCAATATTGAAGCATGTACCACATGTCTTGAAGAATATTTTTATAAAATTACAAATTGAGAAAGCATCACTTATTGAATAGGCACGCAATCAGTGAAAATACACGTCAGAGATGCTATACGTGACCTGTTTGTTTCACCTCTGATTTTAGAACGAGGTACCTGATTCTGTAGTCTGTCTTGGAGCTTTATCTAGTATATACTAGGATGTTCAACTCAATGCTAGTTAACTTGTCCACGAGGAGTCATAATTTTTACTTGAATCTAAACTGATCACTGATCTTATTCTATTCCGTTCTCTATCCTTTTGAAGGTCTTAGTTATCCGTGAAGATAACACTGCCATTGAACCACATCGAAGACGCTTATGACATATACAATGAATGTGATTATCATAACTTGGAGTTCACCAGGCATTATGCATTTCTATTATATCATGATGATGATGAGTCTATGAATATTTCAATTCTTTACCTGCATCCTGAGAACCGACGAGGGAATAGAAAGAACCATTCGCGGTAAAATTAGTATCTGCATTTGCATTTTCAGTGGCGGCTGTAGAGCCAGCAGCATGTGCTAGGGCCAAGAGATCTCCGAAAGAGCACACATTGCTCCATTGGTCCACATCATCGGTAGATAAGTTATTGCACATTTTAATATTGTTGTCCCCGTACATTTCGGATTTTGTCCCTCCTACTGCTGCTTCTTCCCAAGTGTCAAAATACGCCGTCCCAGCTGACAAATTTGTCGAACCACAGCATGCAGCCACTTGTCGTCCTTGGGGTTCTTGAAAGAAATTTCTCAATTCTAGCTGGTTCACTTGGCTCACACCTTCACCTTGTGAAAATTTTTGCAACTCCACCCCATTAATTTGAGCTGGCTGATTTTGTTGCCTATTCTCCCAGATTGGTGGGAAGCTTGGTTTTGCTGGAGTTGCTGGAAACCATGAAGTGCCAATCTGAAAATCATCTGGTTCTGGAAATAAGCTTCCTTGCCTTCCCTCCATACCGCGGCGGCACAGAGAAAGGTAAAAATCCAATTTTTATGCCTTTGTTTTCCTTAATTTTACAGAAAATTTAGGCAGATTTTTGCTGTGATAAAACTCAAAGTAGTCTCTTATAGAAAAGAATAAATCTGTTCTATAAAATCATCCTGCAAAAGAAAACCATATGAGATAGGAAATTAAAAAAAAAAAAAATTGCAAGAAGATTACCAGAATATCTGAAGAATCTTCAAAAAAAATAATTTTTAAGAAGCCCTTGTAACTCAAATTTGTAAAATTATACCAAAACAATTTTTTTCAGTACAGATCCCACAAAGACTGAGCCTATCTACTCTGTCCTGCCATGGTGGAGTCAGTGAGTAGAGGGTCAAAAAATGGAATGTAATTAGAAAATTTCATTTTTCATTAATTTAACCTATAAATAACCAAGTTAGGTATGATCAGTGAAAGATTACAGCAATCTGACTGAAAAAACAAAAATATCTGCATAAATTCTTTGATTCTTTACCAGGAAATGCTGCTTTGTTCTTCAACTTTATTATCTACAAAAATAGAAAAAATTACATTTAATTGTATAAGTGTGGTTAAAAAAATTTGGGTGCTTAGTGATTTTACACTGACCTGAAGAAATGGAATTTTGCCGGAGATCTTACAGAGACAGTGGACGGCAAAGGAGAAATGAGACTGAGTATTCCATAAAGGGGAGAGAAAAAGTAGGAGAATTAGGCTATGCAGAAATACCAGGGCCTTTATTCTTACACTGAATAAGCTCTTTGAGAAACCAAACCGACTACTTATTCTCCCGGTAAACAATAAAATATTCCACTATTTTATTCTCTCTCTTCTTTAATAAGCTAATAACATGTACGGAAGTGTACGATAAAAGACAGATTCAGGATATGAAGTTTGTAGGTTTTGAATTTAGAGTTTGTGAGTTCTGATGTTTATTATATGACATATACAAAGAGCCAAATTCAAGATTTAAAGTTTATGAATTTTGAATTTTAGTTCTTTTGAGTTACTGCGTAAGTTATTTACGTAATTTGGACATATTAAATGATTTTTTTAAACAAATACAAGATCTGAACGTGTTTTGTTGAATCCGTACCTTCTACTTTCACCCTGCGTATACAATGGATTTGTTAAAAATTTATGGGATTTGGATCAAAGTCGAATATCTTATTTTTTATGGTAGTTCATTTTTCGAAAAGTGCAGGAAATATTTACTTGCATTTGATGTTTACACTAAATTATATTGCTTTACATAATTGAAACATAAATTGAGGTGGACAATAAACAGAATTAACTCAGTGACAAAAGTGTATTTAAAAATATATGTTATATATTTATGATCGAAATATCGGGTGTGGATAAGTTTTTCCCCATGCAACATACGTACTTTAGGTAGAACACACTATTGAGGGGAATACAAGTCATTTTTGCGGTCAAACAACTTACACGGCGTATGAGGCGGCTAAATAAGACTTGATTCATTTGGGGACGTCTGGCACGTGAATATCGCGTGACTTGTCGTGTTTGGGTTTTCTCTACATGCTTTTGACGCCATTAGGATTTTTAAATGCATTACTCCCTCCGTTTCAAAATATTTATCGCGGTTATTAAAAGTAATTATGTCAAATTATTTGTTATTTTAGAAGTTCAAGGCATGGTTAATATTTTTTTCCCCTATCTTATTCTTAGTAAAATTTTAACTTTAATGGAGATGACACATAAATAGAGTAAATATTTAATGTAGAGTGATTATAATTTGGAATAAATAAGGGTAAAATTAGTCAAATACTCATTCTAATTAATACTCTACTACCTCTGGATTAAAAAAAGAGTCCACTTAATCATTTGCGCGCCCTTTAAGAAAATACTAACTCTTAGATAAAAATAGATAATTTAACTAAATTATTTTAATTGAATAGACATTGGGATTTAATCATATAACACTCAATAGGGGTAAATTTAAAAAAATAAGTTTGATTCTTTCTTGATTTGATAAGTGGATATTTTGTTTGACCCAAAAAAAAAAAAAAAGAAATTAAGTGGACACTTTTTAATCTTGAAGGAGTATTTTTTAAGGAGCGTGTAAAAAAAATGACAAATAATTTGAGACGGAAGGAATATTGAAATGATTTGCATGAGTTCCCATGTCTTTACGGCACCGTTAGTGACGCCGTTTGTGGTCCCCCATTCAGCAGTACAGGTAAGCACGCTTTTCTAATTAGTGTTTGAGGGTTAGTTTCGGTAATTTGCTTTTGCTGTATTCGGTGCTTTGAGGCTTTATGGATGTGATCAGAATTTACAGTGGGGTTGTTTAAGAAGGGCCACCGGTTCCTTTCGTCTTTTGATAGAATACTAAATATGAGTAGACAGTTTTGGCGGGTTATTTCGTGGGTCCTCCATTCAAAAATCAGTTAGTTTCGGTTTGTTAGTACTGTTATTATTGTTGTTGTCGTTGTCGCCGCGATTTGGCGGCTGCAACTTCTTTGTTCCAAACTTGCATATTCCCTTCGTTTTGATGTAATTTTTTATATGTACTTTTTAATCGATCGTAAAATAATATTATTATTTTTATAAAAAATACATTATTTATGATTATATGTTATTACTTATTATTAGAATACTTTTTTGATTTATTTTTGTAACACAAAGATAGTTTATTCTTAATGAAATGATCTATAATTACACAAATATTTATGTTTGTATTGCATCATAAAATTTAAGAATCTTCTTTTCTTTCTTGAATACTATGCACAATCAAATACCATCACATAAAATAGGATGACTGGAGTATAACTGATTCGGATTGATTTGTTAATATTGATGTGGTTTGACTTCATAGTGGGCATCATTGTAACTTTTTCTCCAATCTATTGAAAAAGTTACTCCCTGTCTCAATTTTAGTGAATATATTTGATTGGATCGTAGTTTAAGAAAGGAAGATTTCTGAAACTAGTGCTTTTAAATATGTCATAGAATTTGAATGATTATTAAATATTTAAAACTTATATACTTAAATAGGTATGTCATAATATATTTAAACCATAAGAACTAAAACATATTTTTATTTGAGATTATAAGATTTAGTAATATTTTCAGTTCCGTAAATTTCCTGCCTCAAATTACGCACATAAAAGAATACGGATGGACTATTAGTATTGTTATCGTTATTGTTATCGTTATTGACAGTTAAGACTTTAGAGCCTAAAAGTAAACAATTGCTAGAGCTTTGTCCAATGATGACTCAGGTATAAGTGATAGGCACACGTGCTTATCTAACAAATGATTATTTTAGTTTCTATGTTAATAAGGATAATGTTCTTTTACCTCTTTCGTGAGACGTGTTGAAGATATAATTAATTTCGAACCGTCGGCCAAAGGGTAGCCTCTATTTGTTTATATAGGGATGGCAAGCAAATGCTATTTTTAGATTCTCACTTTTGATTTGACCACCTTCTTTTTGGATTTGATTGCAACTAGTGATGTCTAGTGGAATAGAGGCAGTAGGAAGAAACATAAAGTAGGGGTCACACTATTAAGGTTTTCTTAAATATAACATTCTTTTAATTCTATTTTAGCGTAATTTAATTAGACACAAAATTTAGGGAAAAAATGAAGGCGTAGTGATACATGAGTCCGGAACAAAAATGGCTTAAAAAAAAAATTTTTGAACTAAAATATCCCAACAAAAAAAAAAAGTTACCAATGTACCTTTAACGTAGTATTTTACTGCGCTAAAGGAGTTTTCTTGGGTGTCCTATAACGCAGTATTTTAATGAGTTATAGATACATGGATTTTAGCTATAGCGCATTATTTCTTGCGCTATAGTAGTCCGCCATTTTCCATTTCACTCCTTTTTACGTAGTTTAGCCGTATATTAATCATGCTTTAATACTCCAAAACTTCAATATTTTATATAGAACCCTACTTATATTTGTACAATTAATAAGATAGGCTCAATACATAAAGAATACGCAATACTTTGGATTGTCGTTTTAGTGGTTGAAAAGTGCTCGAAGTCCTTTTTTGTTTGAAGACTTGTAGTCATTAGCTTTACGTTATTTATCTTTTAGGGTTTCGTCTTATTTTTAAATTAATGCTTAACTTTATTTCGAACGTGTCACCTTTTTTTTATATAATCTAGGATGTGAAACTATAAACAATAATAAAAACTAAGATAATATGTATAAATATTCAAAAAATATATAATATTTACGATAAATTGTATAACACTAATATATATACACTATCGAGGATGGGTCCCACATGTAGTATGCCGGAGACTATCCCTAGGCCTAAGGCTCATGCCATCCCCACCGCCCTCGCCATCGTCTTCATCGTCCTTCTTCCTCTTAATAACTGGACGCTCCAAGTCATGATCATCTCCTCTTCCCCAGCCCGCGCCCTCGACTGAACGTGCTTCTTCGGGGATCCGTTCCGCCGGCACGCTCGAACCTCGAGGCCGAGCTAGGTGCGGAGACTCAACCACTTCCTCGTCGGAGTCGCCACCTCGTGCGCCGAAGGATGAACCTGAAAAGTATATAATAATTAGTACCATTTCTTAGTTATATTGAATACATTAACGTTATTTATTTAATCAAACCTGTGTGTCAACGGGCGCTTGAGTAGGCTCCTGAGATGGGTTTGTAGGCTCCTCAGATGGGTGTGGTGGTGAATATGAGGTAGTCTCTGGACGAGACGTCGTTCGAAGTCCAAGTAAAGGTTATAAAAATTAAATAAATATTTACCTTATATTGAATAAAAGTAGTTTTAAGTAAAAAACTTACATGCGCCTCAGTAGTCTCATGAGAAGACACCTCT
This sequence comes from Lycium ferocissimum, assembly GCF_029784015.1. Classification (NCBI taxonomy): domain Eukaryota; kingdom Viridiplantae; phylum Streptophyta; class Magnoliopsida; order Solanales; family Solanaceae; genus Lycium; species Lycium ferocissimum. The sequence goes on along the minus strand of NC_081346.1, from coordinate 73,800,119 downwards.
GCCTCGGCAGGCTGACCAGAATGCTCCTGAATGGGTCGCTCCTGTGGACCCGCTGGCGTCGAATCCTAAAATATCAAAATAACGAAATAATAAGTAACATACATATTTAAAATAAGTACTTTAAATAATCAAATATATATATTAAATATTGACCTTATGTTGAATAAAAGAAATTTTAATAAAAAGCTTCCGTGGCTCGGTGGTCATATGGGAAGATACGCCGGCTCGACGGACCCATGAGAAAACACACGAGTGGGTGGCTCGGTGGACCATTGCGCCGAATCCTAAAATATAAAATATTACTAAATAATGAGTAACATATATATATATATATATATATATTTAAATAAATAATTTAAATGAACAAATAAGCATTTTAAATACTAACCGGGATCAAAACTCATCGAAGTCAGTTAATCGGGTCCCCTAAATTCCTCACAAAGCCGCTCATGACTAATGAAGCGCGTAACGCCGCCCAATCAACGTTATCACGCTCCTCCATGTATGCATTACGCTCGGCCGTGATGACGACCCGGGTATCTCGGCAAGCAAGAGCGCGGGCGTAACGTAGGTGAGTCCCCGGGTGAGCCGCCCCGCACAGAACGGCGCGGATGGACTAGGACCGTGAACGCCCTGCGGAATGGGATCGGCCTCATCCGCCTCGTCTACCGTATGGTGTCCTCCGCCCCACCGGATCCTGCGGCGAGCGACCGCGGCCTGCGCGCGCGGCGTCCCCAAGAAGACGGCGTCCTCGCGCCGGCACGGCCGCCTCTGCGGGAGCACCCGGTCCTCCTCCCCGGCGCCGCCTCGATAGTCGGCCTCGAATCAGGCTTCTCCATGCGCCTAATCTCGCGCACCTGCCGGATACCATCCTCGATATCGTACCATCTCCGCCGTGGCCCGCAAGCTCGGGGTAAGGCATATGCTCTAACCCCTGGGACACGCATAAACGGCTTGTACGGCCGCCACCGTTTGTGTTCAACAAAAAAAAAAGGAAGTTATTTTTTAAAACGTAACATTCAATGCGATTAAATAAATCTAAATGCGATAAACTTACCAATGCCTCGTCTTGCCGGGTGAGTGCGGTATCCTACGTCCCGGGGACGCAAAGGCGGGTTGCTTCGTCAATCGGCGTGTGATACGATGATACCGAGCGCGTATATGTCTTCGAATGGGAGTCAAATGGCCGACGACATCTAAAGTGCCTTTGTTCTCCCGACGGTGGAGCCGAACATGCATGAAAACAGAAAATCATCATCGACGGCGGCCGATCGTCCCGGTAGTGTCGGAGCTCATGACGGACGTGAGGGGGTATACTACGTGTATGCCCAAACTTTCGTAAGACACGCTCGGGCATGTGCTCCCTACGATGTCCGGGTGTATCAATGGACACCGCGACATCCAAACCCCACGACACCGCCTACGGAAAGACATGCAAACCATTTAATATAACGTACGGCGTCCATATAAATAGGCGCATAACATATACATACAAATCGGTGATCACCTAAGTCGAAAAGACGTTTAATTAAATTATTAATGTAAATTTAAATTGTTTTACCGCATCGTCCGTCATGTGATCGTTCGGTCCCGGAATGGTAGAATCGTGGTGCATATCCACATCCCGATCAAAACCCGTCCGTCCACCTCCTCGCATAAGGCATGTCAATGTCGAGGTGATGCCTAGGTACGGTCGAAAAACGCATCCTTTCCTACCCGCATAATCGTTGTACGGCGATATTAGAAAATACGATTTTTAAGTCGTCTTTTCAAGAGTTTTGTCTATATTAAAGGAAGGTATACTTAAAATATTACGGAGAACTGACAAAAAATTCACACACATCCGTGACAACTCCGATAGACGGCAGCACGGGGCATGCAGAAAGCACGCCAAAATGCCCCCCCCTCCCCCCCACCATTTCGTAGTCTCCCGGGCGATCCGGATGCTCCAAGAAAACAAATAACGTAAGGCCGATAAAGGCACACAGTGAATTCGGGAACAAGATGCCCCCGAATATAATAAGCAGATACAAACGAGCATGACGATCAATAGCGTCCTGCGGGGTGCCGTCATCAACCGGATCAAGACCCTCCAAAAAAGTGCAGAGTGTACTAATCCGAACCCGACTCTGTCCTGAAATCGGCCGGGGCAACGACGAGCACGAAGTGGGTGAGCCTAGTCAACTCTGTCGCCCACGTCTGACCAGGAGGAGGCTCGTACCGAGTGTATAATGGCTCTCCATCTACTGATCCAAATAGGACCTCCGCGTCGACGTGTAATCGTGGCCTCGCCGGTCGAAGATGGAAGGTATGTGTCTCAGCCTCCACCGCTCAACCATGGCTGTGATGACCGCCCCGATCATGCCGTACTCGACCAACGGACACGCAACGGTAGATGCGCCCGAAACAATATCTCCAAGACGCGAGGGTGTGGGGGGTGCTCGCGTAAAAAGCCCAAGCTCTCTGCTGCCTAGTAGATATCACATCCAGTACCGACCCATAATAAGTCCGATCTATGATTGTCTTGTAAAGACAATGCGATCTATCGAGAGGTCCGGGTGAACGAGAGGGCCTCGCGTGAGCATCGGGCCCGGGAACATCGGGCCCGGGGGGGGGGAACATTCGAATCCATGAAAGAGTCGGTTTGTACAAAACTAAATTAGTCATTATTCTTGAAATGAAAGATAAATTATATTAACTAATTAATAATTTGTAGGGAATATGTGAATTATGTAGTATTATATCTTGTGAATAATTAACATGGATATGCGGTAAATTTAATATGTGATAGTAAGGACACATATGTAATGGCAAAGACTTTTTGAGAATCATCTTAAGTTAATTAGTTTGAGAATCGAAATTCAGCAGTAATATTTGTTTAGAACTCTATTTTGAATATGTGATATATTTTTAGTTGACCAAATAACCAACACAGCTACGATAAAATTAGACTAAAAGAGTATATTCGTCGACCACATATTTTTCTACATAATTTTTTATTTATTTAACATATATATATTCACGCTTTTAAAATTATATAGATAACAATTCATAATCATTTACAACTTATCTGGATGGTTGATTCAATGCTATTGTATTATATTATGTTGTTAATTTAAATACAATGTTTGTTTTGATTGTTACTTTTTTAGATAATCTTTACATTTTTATCGTTAACTTATGTATTTATGAAAAGAAGAACTTTAACTATTCTTTTTTAGATAATCTTTTTTTATTTAACATATATATATTCACGCTTTTAAAATTATATAGATAACAATTCATAATCATTTACAACTTATCTAGATGGTTGTTACCTATTGTATTATTTTATGTTGTTAATTTAAATACAACGTTTGTTTTGATTGTTACTTTTTTAGATAATTTTTATGTAACGACGAAAGGTCCTATTTTATGTAACCATTGATTTGGTCCTATACAATATGACACAATAAGAAAAATGTCAAAATAATACATAACAATCATCCAATCAAAGTGTTAACAATATAATAATTCATTACCAATCAATTTCTTTCAATTCATAAACAATATTTAACTGTTAATAAATTCATAATTAATATTTAACAAAATAATAATTCATTAACAATTCATAAATAATTAACAAATTAACAACTCATAAACATATAACAAATTAACAATTCATAAACATTTAACAAATTAACAATTCATAAACATTTAACAAATATTGAATTAAACCAAAAAAAAAAAAAAAAAAATCGGAACAGTGGCAAAAGCCACTGCCCAGTCCGAAAAAGAACAAAAACAAAATTTTTTTTTTTTTTTTTGAAACATAGCAAGGATTAAATGTTAAGCATGCTTAGAATATAATGTATATAACAAAATAATAACAAAAGTTCATAGTAAAAAACCTTAATCGAAGATTTTTTGTAGAGTTATTTAATCGAGTTTTACGCCGCTTTTCCCCAAAATTTGAACTTAGAATCTTGCTCCTTGACTTGAATATACCGAGAATCTAAACTTTCCGGACGAAATTTAATAGAAAGTGACGTTTTTGGAAGTGGGGCCACCTCTTTTTTCTCCGTCAATGGCGGTTCCCTTTTTTTTTTTTAAACGACTGGAGGGGACCAGTGGTGGAACCCGATCGGTTTATGTTGAAGAGTATAACGCAAAGTATTTTTTTGCGTTTATAGTATAACACAAGAAATCTTTGCGTTATAGGACACCAAGAAAACTCCTTTAGCGCATTATTTTTTCGCGCTAAAGCACTTGATCGTTACGGTTAAGTGCTTTAAGCGCAAAAATGCGCTAAAGGTACATTGGTAACTTTTTTTTTTGTTGGGGTATTTTGGTTCAATTTTTTTTTTTTAAGCCATTTTTGTTCCGGACTCATGATACATTAGGTAGATGTGGTAAAAGATCAAATTACGATTTTGTTGAATAGTTTATTTTTACATTAAGTGGATTTTGATATACGTAGAGTTTTTCGTAAACGGTATTATCATTTGAAGAAATGAATAAATCACTATAATGACAAGCATTGCCATTTCTTTTTTATATTTATACCTAGTATTGTCATTTTGCTTACTTTTAATATATACATATTAAGTTAAAAAGTTCAACCAACTTTCTTTTTCTCTAGCGATGACCCTTTTTTTGACGGATTGTTGCTTCTTCCTTAAAATCTGGGTAATTTTCTTCTTCGTCATCTTTTCTTCTTCGGTTCCTCGCGTCTTCGCTGTGTTGGCCCTTCTCTTGCCTTTTTTAATTAAAAAAATTTGTAGTTTTTCTACTTCGTTTCTTTTGGTCTTCTGATTTTTTTTAATTTCGTTGCTTTGTCTGATTTTTTTGAGGTTAAAACATGATGGTTAAGCACGAATGTGTATTTGTTTTGAGAATGTTTCTTCTGCTTCTTGCTTAACCATCATGTTTTTAGTTTTATGAGCAACATCTTTATTTATTATTTAATTTATTTGAAATAACGAATCTAGATGTCTAAGTCGCTCGTATTTTGCCATTACAATTCTGTTTCACCTGGATTTTTTTTTCATGCTAATTAAATCCATACTCTCTACAGTGTGTTTTCATAGTCCAAGTTTTTGATTGATACTCTCGCTGATTTTGTTAATTAATATAATAGCGTCAACAAATAGCATATACCTTGGACCTCATCTTGTATTACTTTGGTTACTTCATTCATTACTAGGGTAAACAAGTAGGGGCTAAATTGTTATCCTCGGTATAGGCACTGTTATAAGAAACTCCTTTATATGTTTTTGCTTCTGTTCTTGTGTCGGCGGCGACTCTATCATACATGCTTTTTATGGGACTTATACATTTAAGTCAACCAAGTATAACAACATACCAAGTGTAATCCTATAAGTGTAATCCTATAAGTAGGGTCTAGAGAAGGTAAGATGTATGCAGAACTTGTCCCTACCTTTCGTGGGGTGGAAAGGCTGTTTTTGATAGACCATTGGCTGGAAAGAAAATAAAAGAATTTGAAGCATGGTATCAAGTAAAATATGACAATACAATAGCAACATACGAAGCAAATGAAACAACAAATAATAATACACATTGAAGAAAAGAAACTAAGTGATTACTACCTAAATACTACTAATAAGGTGAGAACTCAGCGACCTATTAACCTTCTAGCATGATTCTTGATCTCTGCACCTTTCTATCTAGGGTTATGTCCTCAGTGAGCTGAAGTTGTGTCATATCCTGTAAAATCACCTCCTTCATTTCTTCTTCGGCCTAACTCTACCTCTTCTAACACTTATTATAGCCAACTTCTCATCCCTTTGTACTGGCGTATCCACACACCTGCTCTTCGCTTGTCCAAACAATCTTAGTCTCGCTTGCCTCATTTTGTCCACCACGGGGGCCATTTTAATCTTGCCCCATATAACTTCATTCCTAATTATATCTCTTCTAGTATGACCAAATATATTTGCGAATCATATCTCTGCTACATTTATCTTCTGAACTCGGGCATTCTTAACTGGCCAGCACTCCGCGCCATACAATAATGTTGGCCTAACCACCACTCTATAGAATTTATTCCGGACGCAGGCCTCCATTTCACCTACTCCGGCCCAATACGATGTGACATACTCATCAATCTTCCCGTCTCCTTGAGTTATGGACCCAAAATATTTGAAACTTTCTTTCTTGAATATGACTTGATCTTCGATCTTCACTTGCCACCTCCTGCGTCACGTCACTGAACTTGCACTCCAGGTACTCTTTTTATTCCCGCTTAACTTGAAACCTTTAGACTTTAAGGTTTGTCGTCCAGCTTCCAACCCATCGTTAACTCCATCTAGTGTCTCGTCAATTAGCATTATGTCATTTGCCAATAACATACACCACGACACCTCGCTTTGAATATGTCATGTTAGACAAATAGGAACGGGCTAAGGCTGATCCCTGTTGCAACCCCATCTTGATCGGAAAGTGTAGTGAGTCACCTCCCATTGTTCTAACTCAGGTTTGGCTACATCATGCATGTCCTTAATTTCCCTAATGTAAGCCGCGGGTACACCTCTAGGCTCCAAATATCTCTAAAGGACCTTCCTGGATACTTTATCTATGCCTTTTCAAGGTCAATGAACATCATGTGTAGTCTCTCTTCCTGTCCCTATACTCTATAAGACGAATGGTTTCTGTAGTTGATCAACCCGACATGAATTCAAATTGATTTCCGGAAATAAACACACCCCTTTCATCCTTGTCTCGATCACTCTCTCCCAAACTTTCATAGTATGATATAGTAGCTTGATACCTTTATAATTGTTGCAATTCTGAATGTCCCTTATTCTTGTACAACGGAACGATTGTACTCTACCTTCATTCTTCTGGCATTTTAGCCGTACTAAAATGACATCGTATAACCAATCAACCATTCTATACCTGCCTCTCCTGTGTTCTTCCAAAAAATTCACCGAGATTTCGTCTGGTCCGGTCGCTCTTCCCCTTCTCATCTTAAGTCAACCCAGTAACATTAACAGTTGAATATTAAAATAAAAATACTTATCATTTTACTATAATAGCATGTTGGGTTAGAAAACCGCTTAAGCTTGTCTTTTATGTGATGTGGGTCAAAACATTTGCTCGAATCCCAAGGAATCCATGCTAAGCTTATTTTGAGTTTATATCCAGTTAAATTTATAGTATGTCAATAGAAAATTTTAAACTATCTCGATTTGACTTGTTAGATGCTTTTGGCGCGTTAGTTTAATATTTAAAAGATTCTTTTCTAACTACCTCTTGCTCTTACATGAACACTTAGGCTTTTCTAAATAACGGTAATGCTCGAGTCAGTTTACTCACATATATTATTTTATGAAGTACATGTTACCTATAACACGCATAAATATTTTGAGTGGGCAACTTTACTGACCCACTTTTGGGGCTTTTACACCAAAATGGTGCCCAAAAAAAAAGAAAGAACAGAAGTATCTTTTTTAAGCATAAATTTTGTCTTGACTATGACCAATCAAGCATATGCTGTAGTTAAGTCTATTGCGCACTAATCTTTGCTTGAATAGAGCGTTAGTTTTATTTTCCCCACACTTTATATAATTTCAAAGTATTGAAATTCACGTTTTTTTTCATACTTTGACCAAAAATTAGTCATGTCTTAAAACTCCAAAATATCAATATTTTATATAAACCCTTGTATCTTTTTCTGCGAACAATAATGTAGGCTCAATACATCAAGTATACCTAAACGTTTGGATCGTCGTTTTAGGAGTTGTAAAGTGCCCCGAAGTAAGTTTTTGTTTGGAAACTTGTTACGTTAGGTTTAAGTGTTTTATTTTATAAGGTTTTGATTTAAGCATTTTATTATTTAGTCAAGGCATTATTTTATTTCGAATATGTTGATATTTTTTTCATTATTAATTTAGGGCGTCACACGAGTTATTAATAAACGATAATAAAGACTAAGATAACTAATTATAATTAAGAAAATAATACCAAAAAAATATGATATTAACATAAAATGTATCGCGCACTACCCATTAACATAAAATCTTAGTTTGATTTAAGCGTTTTATTATTTAGTCAAGGCATTAATTTATTTCGAATGTGTCAAGATTTTTTTCATAATTAATTTACGACGTTGCATGAGTTACTAATAAACGATAATAAAGACTAAGATAACTAATTATCATTAAGAAAATAATATCAATAAAATATAATATTAACATAAAATATACAATTTATTTACATATATACAATCTCTAATAGGTCTCACATGTGGAAGCCTTTAGAGTAACCTTAGGTCTGAGGTAATCCCCACCACCCTCATCATCTCCATCCCCCATCTTCCTCTTAATAATATGATGCTTTATGCCATGATCATCCTCCCTTCGCTTCCCTGTGTCACCACCCGAATCGGAGGGCCATGACTGGCACCCGGTGCCTACTCAACCGAGTCCACGAACCTTACTTCTTTTCAATAAATTAACAATTAGATAATTAACAAATAAAGATATTATTAGGAGATTAGTATATTTTCTTATAATCAGTCAATTAACAAATCATTAAAAATTAACAAATTATTAATAAATAATTAACTAATTAGATAATTAACAAATAAAAAAAAATGAAAAAAGGGGCTAGGTAGTGGGCAGTGCGCGATACATTTTATGTTAATATTATATTTTTTTGGTATTATTTTCTTAATGATAATTAGTTATCTTAGTCTTTATTATCGTTTATTAATAACTCGTGTGACGTCCTAAATTCATTATGAAAAAAATCTTGACATATTCGAAATAAAGTAATGTCTTGACTAAATAATAAAACGCTTACATCAAAACCTTATAATATAAAACACTTAAACCTAACAATAACAAGTTTTCAAACAAAACTTACTTCGGGGCACTTTACAACTCCTAAAACAACGATCCAAACATTTAAGTATACTTAATGTATTGAGCCTACATTATTGTTCGCAGAAAAAGATATGAGGTTCTATATAAAATATTGATATTCCGGAGTTTTGAGACATGACTAATCTTTGGTCAAAGTATGAAAAAAATGTGAATTGCAAAACTTTAAAATTACACATAGTGTTGGGAAAATAAAACTAACTCCTATTGCGCACAAAAGTAGTGCGCAATAGGATTTAATGGTGACCGTCACAGTTAAGTCGCAAAAGATACTTCTGTTCCTTCTTTTTTTTTTTTTGGACAGTATATTTGTTTACAAGCCCAAAAGGTGGGTCGGTAAAGTTGCCCATTGGAGTGACTCTGCCTAGTGGCATGATAACCACTTCAATGAAAGTTCAAACCACAAGATTAGGAGCAGAGTTCCAGTATTAAGTATGAATTCGGACGAATCTCATAATTATGTACTAGAAAATTTATTAAATATTTAATTGAAAATTCAATAATTAAAAAGAGCTACGAATTTGACAAAAAATAAAAATTCATAAATCTCAAATTTTAATTTCATCTCTTATCACGGAACTCCTTTAAAGGTGATGAAGGGTTCACAAGTAAATAAGCATCAATCTTTTTAATCAAATTGAGATTATGTCGTATTAGCTCTTAAATGAGAATTATCTTCACCGGTGTTGCCGGTAAACATGTACTAATTAATTTAACTCATCTCAATTTATTATGATAGTAATAAAAATCTCGTGAATCTGCAAATTTATAGATTACATGAGTGCGAGTCAAATGCCAGAAAAATGCCAAGCCACTCGAAGATAAACAAGGTTAATAATTTGACCATATTGATTTTAGTCTTTGTGATATTTATTGGTCCCTTGCTCTTGATCTACAAATTTAATTTTTAATTGTTTCATCATTTAATTACTTCTTACTTCATATTTAATACTAATATTATAATTTTAAATGTAGTCCAAATGTAATACTTCCTCAGTTTTAATTTATGTGAATCTATTACTATTTGAGGAGTCTACGAGGTGATTCTTTGACCACGTTTTTCTTACATTCTTTTAAATTATTTGAATTATAAATTATCATGATTTATAATGCTTTTTATTTAGTTTCTAATTATATAAATTTTATTCTTACAAACTCGAAAATCTATGTCAAAATTTACGGTCAAAGTTATAAAGTTTGATCCTCGTATTCAGAAAAGGGTCACATAAATTGAAACGGAGAATTTTTTTATTTAATTAAAAATTAAATATATTTCTTTAAATATTATAATAACTAATACTCCCTCTGTCCCAAAAAGATTATCCTCTTTTCCTTTTTAGTCATTCCAAAAGATTTCCCTTTCTATATTTAAACAATTTAACTTTATGAGATAATTTCATACCATACAAATATCTAAGGCTTGTTTTGGACCACACATTTCAAAAGTCTTTCTTTATTTCTTAAATTTTATGCCAAGTTAAAAGAGGATAATCTTTTTGGGACGGAGGGAGTACTTCCTCTGTACCAAAAGGATTATACTTTCCTTATCAGTTCATTCCAAAAAGATTGATATATTTTTATATTTAGAAATAATTTAACTTTAGGGATGATTTATAGTCACACAAATATTTAAAGGTTGTTTTGGATCACATATTTTAAAAAAATTCTTTTGTTTTTTACCCTCCGTACCAACACAAACTAAAAAAGAAGTTTGTGATTGAAGAACAAAAAGACAAATTCATTTTCATTGTTGAACGAGTCGGCCATTGTTTTTGCTATAATAAATGCCTCGTGACTCTCGAGGGCCAGAGAATCTTATCTGCTTTTTTTTCACTTTCGTTCCTTTGTTTGTTTGTGTTTTGGGGCAGTGTCTTCCACTCTTCCTCTTGTTGACACCTGGATCAAGGAAAAAGTGTAGTTACTCTGTTTTGTCATATTAAATAATTGCATTATTTTGTTTACTCGTCTCCTTATAGTGTTGAAATAATCTTTAACCTTTTGAATTAGTTCTTGGGTTGAATTAGTTTGAAGTTCCATTTTTTATCATTGACCCACTCAGCTTTTATTTCGCTCTATATGAATCATAAAAAAGGTACTTATTAAATCGTTTACAAGAATGCCAACTATAATATCTATTATTCAAAGAGAAATTCTTTCAATTGTTCCCCATTAATAGTATTTTGTCTACGCTCTAGTTGACCTAGGCGGGCGGCGGTGTTAGTAGTTTCAAAATTGGTACAATGATAATTTGTCTCATTATATGATTTTGACATGAACTAATTTTTGAGATTGAGTCTATTATGATATATTTCGTATTATGATATTGAAGTCAGACCCCATCCAATTTTTATTTTAGCCAATATTAGGTGCTCATAATATCTGGCCTAACCGTACAAAGGTGGTAGTAGTGTCATGGTGGGTAAAATGATTATTTTTCTCGATTTTGAACAAACTTCACATTTTGAGTTAGTTGTGGAAATTGATTTAGGCCTGATATTCATTTTTCATTACTCATGACATTACGTTTTTTCTTGCTAATCTTCCACTTGCGGACAGTGGATCATGAGAAAAGTGTGGTTAGGTATTCTATTTTGTCATTAACTACTTGGTTTCCTTTTGTCAATTTGTAAAGCCTCACGGGTCCAAACGTTGATTATGTGGTACGAAACCGATTCTGGATGAGCCATTGTAGTATTCAAGGCCTTAAAAAATTTGTAGTGTAGACAATTTAATTGGTTATAGCGTGTTACTTCCTCCGTCTCAATTTAAGTATTTTAGTTTAATTGGGCATAGAGTTTAAGAAATAAAGGGAGATTTTTTAATCTTGTGGTCATAAATTAAAAATGCATATAGTCCTTTAAATCTTATAGTCTTAAACTTACAAAAGTGCATGAAATTTTGACACAATTTATACTAGTCGACGATCTGTTAGCTTTATAACTTGAGAACAATTTATTTCAAAATTATGCTACCATTTATACCAAAATCCACATATCTGTCAGGACTTGTATCAAAGCAGGTCTTTGCCCATCCATCCGAACTTTTCGACAATTCGTCAGGAGTTTAGTCAAGTTTTGATCCGCAAGCTATTTTCGTAACATGATCAAAATTTTAACCGAGGCACTAATTATCTTATTTGTGCAAAATTTATTTAAACATAATAAATAATTTAACAGTGACACAAAAAATATCCTATTTGTGCAAATTGCCTTATTCCTGGAGTTGGTTTATCTTGTCTGATATACTGTGAAAAGGGAAACTCCATTTGAGCTTCATGGACATTACAGGCCATTTGATATAGGCCCCAAGTTGATGGTCAGAGGCAGAGCTAATCTTATTTCTGGGTTCTGAGTTCTAGAATGACTTCAACTGTTAATAATTACTGTAGGTTTTATTTTTAGTATGTGTACATATTTAATAAATTTTTTAACACAAATATATTATTTGAATAGCAATATTATGTAGTATTTGCTAAACCTGTAATTGGCTTCTACCTCCGCCCATGCTGGAGTGTTGACTAATTTATTCAATGTAATAAGTTGATAACTCTGATTCAATTGGAAGGATTATGGTATGAAAATAGAGCCCTTGAGGGAAGAAGAGAGATTACCTTCAATTGTTTTACGAGGCATTACCCTGTTAATATATGTACTCCAAGAGGTTTCGTGATTTTGGATATTGTAGGAGTATAAAGATTGAGGAAGTTAAGGGTGCTGTTCGTAGGATGAGTAGGGGAAGAGCGACAGGGTCCGACGAGATTCGGGGAATTTTGAAAGAGCACGGGCGGGCGGGTTTGGAGTGGTTGACTCGGTTATTTAATGTCATCTTTAAGACGGCTAAGATGCCGAAGAATGACGATGCAGTACAATGATTCCATTGTACAAGGACGACATTCAAAGTTGCAACAACTATAGAGGGATCAAGCTGCTAAACCACACTATGAAAGTGTGGGAAAGGGTGGTGGAGATGAGGGTGCGGAGAGACGTGTCTATTTCAGAGAACCAATTCGGATTCATGCCGGGGCGCTTTATTACAAAAGCTATTCATCTTGTATGGAGACTGATGGAGCAGTATACGGAGAGGAAGAGGGACTTGCATATGGTGTTCATCGACCTAGAAAAGGCATACGATAAAGTGCCGAGAGAGGTTCTATGGAGATGTTTTGAGGCTAGAGGTGCCCCTGTGGCGTACATTAGGGCAATCAAGGACATGTATGATGGGGCCAAGACCGGGGTAGGGTCACACCTCGATCCTACTAGGGTGTGATGGGCACCCGACCCATGACGGATGGCGAGCGAACCCCGACTCTTATTACACATATGAACTACTGCTGTTTTTTTTACTAGCATTAACATAAATAGGGGATCATGGACATAGGCTAATAAGCTTTACTATCATACTTGGTGTTGGGACAATGGTACAAATTACCGTACATACACGGCCTCTAAACATAGTACACATATATAAGGGTGTCATGCGTGTGAATATATATACACAAAAGTAATCTCGGGACTAAATAATCGGAGCACCGCAAAAATTGAGAGAACTCCTAGGGATCAACTCGGACTCGCCGACTCGCGGCATGAAACGCCGCATGATGGGCGTCGGTACGAATAATGTACCGAGTATGTAAGACATGGAAAATAACATAAACGGGAGTATAGATTATAAATAACAATATCGGGGTCATGGATATACCGAGGTAAGAAAGTAACTCGTGCATAGGAACACCTTTGCGGTGCCGAATACCATGCATGCTTATTGTCTCTTTTTTTTGAAAAACATTTATTTTCATAGACATAGAACTAGAATTTATGTCATATCGTAGTATCATAGCATAGCATAGTAGATCATAGTATCAAGATAGCATAGTGGATCATAGTATCATAGCATAGCATAGTATATCATAGGGGAGATTGATGATGCTCGCCCACATAGTATAATTCCGCGTCCGGCATCCCGCGTCCGGGATGATATCAAGTGTACGGATACATGCACCGTGAGTAACCCGTGTGACTTTTCCCCGTTTGCCCCCAAATACATTTTTAAACATATATATATATATATCATAGTTGTATGGGGGCCCAAGAAAATCATGTGTCCATCGGAGTGACGTAAGGTCGGGAACCTCCGATTATATTATAGAATAATTAAGTATGGCGTTTATCTACCTTGAAGGGATGATTAATATAAGGCGAGACTATTAGTGGAGAGCAATATCACGAGAAAGTATAACATAGGATCATAGGGCATCGTTCGTGTACTTAGAATCTTTAAAGGAAAACACTATTCATGAGTAAGCCGAGGATTCAAGAAATAGTTTAACGTTCTCATCTCAAGACTGGAATCATAGGCTTGGAACCTTTAATCATGAATCATCATTTTTTTTTCATCATGGAGTCATAGTCGTCGTCTTAGTCATTAGGGCTTGCAATATTGTAAAACTTAGTTTTTGGAGAAAGCGAATATTTTGGAAAACATTTGTAAACCTTTAGAAAGGAAAATCATGTTTTGAAATCGAGGATTAGTTAAAGAGACTATGATTTAGTAGTTAAAATAGTAACCAAAAACTTTTCTTAACTATGGAATAAAAATAAGTCAATGGGGTCAATAGGAAAGAATTCGGGAATAGTGGGCCCACCTCGAGTCAAATGAGGCGCATATCAAATTTACGTATATTACAATTCCGGCGTCACTTGGGAGGGTCTTAGGGTAATCGAGTCCTATTTGTGTAAGTTCGGATGTCCGAAGTTTTTCCAACATTTTGTGCAAGTTCTAATTCAATTCTACTTGAATGAATAGTAACTATTTTCAATCTTAGATTCCGAGAAAAGGAATGGTCTCCGGACACGTAGTCGACTTAGTACGTCTAAGACATGCCATAGAAAGAAGGGCTTACATACCTCTTTTTGCTCCTTATGCTATTCCAAATTCAAGCTCCAACTTCGCCAGAATCTACAATTTGGTCATGTTTACCAAATGTTAGTTCAAGTGTCTAGAAGTAAAATCTCAAAGTGACACTTGTCTACCGAAATTTAGGCAAAGACTTCCTCTGTAAATACATCATCCTCAACATTCAACCTGGCCAAATTTTAATCAACAACAATCCAGGAATTCAACCCGGCCAATCTAGCAACATCAATGCCAATATTCATACTAGCAATCTCAATAACCAAACCAAAGTACATCCTAACAATTTAATCAACATATTACTTCCATCAAGACCTTCCAACTCCAATGAAAACAATAACAACCTAATAGTTCACATACCAACAATATCATACAAGTCTCATTATCTTTTGTACGCAAGAACACTATTTTCAAGTTACATAATCTCTACACCAAGTCTCCAATTACCACAATTTCTCTAATATCCTTAAGCTTCTATTAGCAACATACTCACACAACAACGATTAAAACATTGAATAAAATCAATTCATTCTCTTCCATATTGCACCACAAGCACACTCCATACCACCATACTCACAACACACGGCCAACATTGCATATACAACTACAACTTCTCCAAAACCATTCAATTTCCATTATCAACATAGTATTGACAATAATAACAACCAAACACTAGATAATATAATTAAAACATGATTTCCATACACACACATATACATCACACCCCACTGCCACACTTCCATCTTTATGTTCCATATGAGTTTCATCCATTTTTCTATACCACAACATGCATAAGCACTCATAACATATAAAAAAAGAATTAAACCTTACCTTTCCTTGGATTCTTCACTTAACTAAAATTCCCAACTTGTATGAATATGAACTTTTCTTATTTTAAATGAATACTCCACCTTGTTAAGGGCACGCTTCACTTAGTAGAAAATGATTTTTGGAGGAATTTTTTTCCAATTTTTCTTGGCACTTTGCTCTTGGCCGAAGGCCTTGGAGATTTTTCTCCTTCTTTCTCTTGTTCTTATTTTCTTGAAATTTCTAGAGAGTCATGGGATTATTTAGAAGACTTGGTCTTCTTTTAACTGCTCCATAAGCCTTTATGTGGGCTTAAGCCCACACTAATTAAATGACCACTTGGCCCAAATAATTCCTTAATCCCAAGCCCAATATGTTTCTCTTGCAATTCATGAAAATAAATTCTTTTTCCAAAATTTCAAATTTGCCCTTAAGCTCTCCCCGTATTTTCACGGGTCATTTCGCGGATTTACCTCCTTACCCCTAACCTTTCTTATTATTTCCACTTCAAGGTTTTCATAAACGACTTGTATGCCAAACAAAATAAAAATATGGCCTCGCTTATTATCTTCCCGCAAGTACCTTGAGTTATCCGAACGCACAAAGATGCGGGATATAACAAGGACTATGGGAGGAGAAGGACTATGGGAGGAGACTCGGAGCACTTTCCAGTTATGATGAGGTTGCACTAGGGATCAGCTTTTAGCCCATTTTTATTTTCTTTGGTGTTGGATGGATTGACACGGCAAATTCAAGGTGAGGTATCATGGTGTATGTTATTCTCGGATGACATAGTCCTGATTAACGAGACTCACAGTGGAGTTAACGCTAAGATGGAGGTTTGGAGACAAATCCTAAAGTCTAAAGGGTTCAAGTTGAGTGGGACCAAGACGGAGTACTTGGAGTGCAAGTTCAGTGATGTAGTGTATGACGCTGACGTGGAAGTGAAGCTTGGCACCCAGGTCATTCGAAGATAGATAGTTTCAAGTATCTTGGGTCTATTATACAACGAAACGGGGAGATTGATGACGTCACACATCGTTTTAAAGGTGGATGAAATGGAGGGGATGTTGTGCGACAAGAAGGTGCCACCAAAACTTAAAGGCAAGTTTACAAAGTGGTGGTTAGACCGACTATGTTGTATATATGTTAGCCGGTCAAGAAGTCTAATGGAAGATGAAAGTGGCGAAAATGCGAATGCTGCGATGGATGTGTGGGAACACTAGGAGCGATATGATTAGGAATGAAGTTATCCGAGACAAAGTACGAGTAGCCTCGATGGAGGACAAGATGTGGGAAGCTTTTTTGAGATGGTTTGTACTGCGGAGAGATGCAAACTGCGGACATATCGGCTATGGACGGTTTTGAAGATTAATAGCTTTAGGAAAAGTATTAGGGAGAGGTGATTAGACGGGATGCGTTTTTTAGGCCGAGGACATGACCTTAGATGAAGGGTATGGAGGTTTAGTTAATGTTTGCTTTGAAATAGGCCGGTGTACCTGCGTTTATCCTTTCTTGCGAGTACTGCATTGATATTTAGTTTCTTGTCCCTTGATTTTGCGAGTTTCGTTTAGTTTTGAATAGTTTATCATGGCTTATTTACTTTTGTTGTTTTCATTTTCATAATTGCTTTGAATTTTTTGCCCGTATCTAACCTTTCCTATGTTTCGAGAGTCTTTCGGAAAAGCTCCTCCTAAGGTAGGGGTAATGATTTTCTCTCTGTTCGCCTACCTCCTAGACCTACTGGCATTTCGTTGTGGATCATTAGGTATGTTGTTGTTGTTGTTGTACCCCGCTAATATATTTAAAAATGCATCAATTCTTTAGAAACATAAAAGCCTTTCACCAATTCTTTTCGTTAGAAAAAAAAAATAGTTTCTTTTGCTATTTATTGGCATTATTTTATCGACTAAATGTGTGTCATCAACCTTTTTCTCCTCAAGGGAACTATATAGTCTACTCTTCCCGCACCTTTGGCTAGCAAATTTACACGGTACCATAATGTTGCTCCAAATTGATGTCTTGTAACATATTCTATGTCCCAAAAATTGTTGATGTATTTAAAATTGCATCACTTTTTAGCAAAAAAAAAAAAAGTTTTTCCAACTATTTTCTTCTAATATATTGATTATATTTCCTTAATCTATACTCCCTCTGATTTATATATGTCTGACTTTCTTTGTTAGCATTTAAAAAAAAAAAAACTCTTTATTTTCAACTTCATGCGTAGTAGTTGCCCAGATTTTTTTTCTAGAAGATAACCGACTCTTAAATTTATTTTATAAGTGAACCTTTATATCAAATCACATCCAAGCATTTATAATGTTGTGTTGCAATCATTGGGACACATGTGCATAGCCGCCAAAAGGTCAACTAAAAAAAACTTTTCTTATAAAGGACGTCACTCTTTTCTTATAAAAGACGTCACTCTGCGATTAAAGATGCAGATAAAAGACTAATAAATAGTTTGATGTTAGCTCTACGACATTAGTACTAGATATATCAGCGAATAATGAACATTTTATAAGAAAAGAATATTAAAATCTCAAAAAAAGAAAAGGCATAGGTTAAATTTGTAACAGGTATTTTCAATCCATTTCTTCCAAATTCGAAAAATTTGTCGATAAATTATGAACCCCATCGTACAGATAACTCGTTTACTTTGATGTAGGAATAATCATTATAATATGATGGTAGCACCTAATTAGCAAGAAATCTTAGCAATGTTTTTCTTGGCATCTGTCATTTTTTTATTCTTAAAAAAAAAAAAAAAAAAAATAGTTCAAGAAAGTTATATGTGTGTGTATATATATATAAAACTCAATTATTATTGTATATTAATTTAAAGTTATCGTAATTAACTTCAAATTTTGAATTTGTATATATATAACCTCCTCATTCTAAAAGATATTTTCTCTATTTCATGAGGTTGACGTTCCATGCCTCGGGAATTATGCCTCATCTGTTTTTTTCAGAAAATGTTACTTTTTTTCAAATTGTTTATGTTACTCACCTATCGGAGAAAGTTATTGGAGTGCACAATTGACTAGGTTGATGCAACATCAAAATAATCAAAGACTAATAAAAGTATTCGTCTACGCGCCTACATGATTGAACTAGGGAGGTCACTTGCTCCTCTTACATTGATCCATTATTTGAAGCTTTCAAGATAGAGCTGCATTATTATATTACTAAAGTTTATTGTCTAAAAGCTCACACTCTAACAAAAATATTTTTCTATTTTCTATTTGCTCCCGCTTCCCTGGAGACTAACATATAGATTCTATCTTTGATCTAGTCATTCGAAGGTGTTTGATTGCGTATGAAAATTTTAGTGATACAGCAATATTTACCTTCTATCCATTATTTACTTGTCTTTGTTAACTTTTGTACGTTTTTTAAGAAAAAATTAATTAAAACGATAAAAAAAATTTAATCTCAATTTAGTACTATGGTTCTTTTTTTTTATTTTTTTTTACCATTAATCTCTTCATATTTATCATAGCAAGTATAAAGGTGAAAAAAATAATTAACTCGATTTTAATTTTCTAGAATAACAGTTATATGGACCGAAAGGAGTATAAGTGCTTGATGTTTAAATCGAACTAATGAATGTGACATATGTCTTTCATATATATATCACTTAATCATGATTAAGTAATATGCAATTTTTATATTAATATTTAACTATTAAAGTTAAATATTAATAAGATTTAGATTTTTTTAAACTTCAAAATAAGTTACTCTTATCTGAATTATTAATTTTCGGAAAGCGAAGCATGATAATTAATTGAGATAGAGGGAGTACAAAACAAGATTTTACCTAAAACTAGTTGTATTCTGGAATAATCAAAGATACAGAAATACATGTCATGAAACGCCCTTTTCCCTTATGGAATGATTAAAATAGTAGAGTCAGCATTGAATTGAGGAAGAATATGATGACTAAAGAGTTGATGACCACCACCGCTTGGAGCTTATTCCAATGTAGGACAAGTGTACTTATTCAATGACTATGCAAGTATGTAGTTATTTTCAATGACTATGCAAGTGGATAGTTGTTATGCAATATCTATCATCACAAATTCACAATTTACCAAGCACAAAAGCTTGCATAAGCTTTATACCCCACAAGGCCAAAACCTTTGTTTATACGGTTTCTTTTAATTACCTTATATTCAAAATTTATTGATTCGATTAATTTAAATTTGTGTTGAGTAAGTTTGCAGAGGGATTAGAGCTCTACCAAAAAGGTTCTTCGTTTCACTATTTAAATTCAAAATTTCTAATTAAAAATAAGAGTGGAAAAATTTCATCCTACCCCATAAGCATCATGGTTGTTTTAGAGCTTAGTTTAGCTTTGGAGAGTTAAAAAATAATATGGAAGATTCTTTTGTTTGCTAGCATTCAAGGGTGTGATCTAGGTGGTCAGTAAAGTAGGTTGAGAATCTTGAGATTTCATGTTTAAATTCTAATAAAGACCAAAGATGCTAGATATATAATCGTTCCCATATGTTCAAGCCTAATTGATGGAAAGAATTATTTGATATTTATCCCGTGGAAAATAATTAATACTTCATAAAATTACTCGTATATGCATAAGTCAATCCAAACATCACGATTATAAAATAAAAATAAAAAACTTTGTTTACTCACCGGAAAAGAACAAAGAAATAATACTCCTAGTAGTCAATTAAATGTTATTCATGGCTGGCTTTTTGGCTTTGCTCTAGATATCTTTTTGTTATATGACCACTTTAACCTTTTTATATTAGAAAAAAGACTAGACTATGCTACTTACCTGTGAAGTCTCTCACCCACAGAGTACTGAGGTTCTGACTTTTAAAGTAGAAGAAAATACTATACACTGAATAATTGAGTTGCTAGTACTTTATGTTAATCCATTCTCAATTTTTTCTGTTTTTATTCGTATTTGGTACCCGTTTTGGAGTTTCTAACTAATTTGTAATTGTATTGTATTTAAAGTGAAAGGTGCTCTGCATAAGAACTTTTATTCTCAGATTTCAAAATTGAGACTTCTATTAAATATTTGATGGATGTTATCCAATCAGTAGCGAATCCAAAGTTTTTGTTAAGAGTATTCAATGTTCAGTATACGTATAAAAAGCAGTCTTTAACCTATATAGACGGTATAATTTTCTATGTATAGTTGACAAAGGATATTCAACTTTACACATTACTACTATTCATTTCACCATAAGGGATAATCTAATGTTAAAGTACTCTAAACTATTTCCTCTAATCCACGGTCTAAATTCGGTGGATGATTTGAATTTTCTAGGGCTAGCATTCTCATTTTGCTAGTACTTGTTATCTTCAATAGAAAACTTAAATTACAGAATTAATTGGAAGTGGACAAATTGTACAAATGGTGCTCGTAGACATTGGACAATTTGCACCCAAAAAAATGAACATCTTGAGTTATTAAAGAGTTGACCTTTTTATTTTTCTCTATATAAACCAGACTCTATTTCCATCTCCAACCAAAAAATCAACATTTCTATATAGTCTCTTATTTCTAACATTTGCACACAATCTGTTTCTACTATGACAATATCCAACAACAACGTTGAGGTGGTAACTGATTTCTACCCTTACTACAGACTCTATAATCGAAGTTCCTTCCTCACCGGAAGATCCAACCACCGGTGTATCATTCAAAGACATGAACATCTCCCCTCAGTTTGGCTCAGAATATTATTTTGACGAGATTTTTCATGGATCAATTTGGGATACGTATCAATTTTTAGATGAGTTAAGTTGGATGGTCCAATAAATAGAATGAGTTGTGCGAATCATGTTTTCATTTTTTAACTTTGCCACCCTTAATTACAGGCTTGTGTGATGACCCGCCACATCATCATGCCACCTAGGCGCCACGTGGAACTATTTTTGCCATGTATGAAGCTTATGTGGATGCTTACATGGGGAGGAGGGAGGAAAATATGAGAAGGTTCTGTAGAAATATAGAGATTTCTACATGGAAGACCTTAACCTTATGGAATTGCGTGGAAAGTCTTAGAATAATCTAGTTGTGTAGAGATTTCTAGAATAGGGCTTATTTGTAAATATGTAGGGACTTGTATAATAATTATTATTTACATACTAGTCCCAGGTGAGAAGAAATATATAAATAGGAGGGTCATTCATTTGTAAATCATCAAAGAAAAATCAATCAAGTCTTTTTTATAACAAAAAAGTTTTCCTTCTAAATAATTTCTCTGCCTTTCTCAATCGCTATTCCCTTGAAGATCTTGAGATAATAAACTTGGCTGCCTTGCAAGATCGTACAAAGACGAAGAAATAAGGCAAAAAGCGAGTTGTCGAAGTCTGCACGTGTGCTTAGTTGAAGACTAAGGACGTGACACTTGTCCCAGAAAATGACCTGCCGACACTTTACCAAGACTGTTGGAATGCTCTGCAGTGGGTCGCTTCACACATTGGTCCCACCATTAACCAATATGGTTTTTAACATGGTCATGAGAGCTAGTAAAGAAAGCTTAATTGGAGATGTGAAACTATTGGGTGCCATCTTTGCTTTTCCTTTCTTCTTGTTCCCATCATTTGAAAGCATTGATTAAGCTGAGAAAGCTAAAAATTTGATTAAGCGCGTTGCTTCTTTCATCCAACGCGAGTGACTATTGGAGTTCTGCGGTTTAATTACTACATGGGTCCTAGGAGTTATTATTGAATCTTCTAATCTTAAATTAGAAGATGAGTAAATAATATTTGCAATAAACATATGTAAGAGTGGATGTTTGATATTTTAGAAAAATAAGAAGTTATTTTAATTTATTACGTTATTTGATTTATTTTTATTGAATATTAAGTACGTAAGGGGCTAAAAAGAAAAAGAAGAATAATTAGACAAATAGTTTTATAGATTAAAGTAATTAATATCTTTTCTTGAAGAGTATACAGAAATTTTTAAAAACAGATAATATAAGCAGGTTAAAATATGATATTTTCCCCCTGCTTGAGAAGGAGATCCATGTCACTATGATTGAAACATTTTCCAAATTTGTGGAGAAAGACTTTTCAAGAACTTTAAATTAGAGCAGTTGACTTAAGGTGAAGTCAAAACACCTATGAGAACATCAATGAATGCCTATTCTATTAGCTAGGTAATTATGATTGGTTCATGTTAAGTATGATTGGTTCATGTTCTCTAAAGGATAATCCACTGATTGAGAATTTGAGATCACAACTTCGATCATAGTGTCAAAAATTGTGGTGGAATGACTAAGATTTGTTCATCTTTAATCGTTGATCTTATGTCTAATTTGGATGATGATAAATATTCTGATAGAAGTTGCATTCTCCTTTAGTGAACTTTATATGGCGTGAATTTAAATTAGTCAAAGCCTCAAACATCGAGTGAAAAATAAAAACAAAACATATATATATTACAGTGCAAGTTCAAGTCTCAAGGTATATGTTCCGGCATAATGCCTCAAAGTTTTATTCCTTGAATTCTGAAGACTTTTGAATAGTTGAATCCTAGACTCGTATTTATATGACTCTTTAACATTTTCATCTCATTTTAATGTGAAATTGTCTAAAACGAGCTTCATAGGGGACTTTCATTGCCAATTAACCACTACAATATAAAAAGAAAAATAATTATCTAGGTCCAAGGAGATAGGTTGGAATGTACGGACATAGGTTAATGTTTGGTCCTATGATAGCTTTTGAAGGCCGCCCAGATAACAGATATTTTGAGTGGAGGTGGAGCCCACAATTCAAACTCTAATAAATTTGCATAATAATGTCTAAGGATTCTTTAGAAACATGGGACTTTACAAATCAAGGTGGGGCAACAAATAAGACTAAACTCATGTGCCACTTCATTTGCACTTCTTGATAAAATGACTTTTACATAAGTCACGTCGCTCAAAATTTTCTAAAATATATATTTTGTGGGAGAGTAATAAATAAAATCCATCTCAATTCAAAAGAAAAGTGAAATTTTCTACTCCCTTCACTTTTACTTGTCTATTTTTTACTTTATACCCCCTTAAAAAATAATAAATAAAATGCATAATTTATCAATGTATTCAAATTAATTGGTGCATTTTTTATTGAATTTGAAAAATAATTTGAAGTGAGTATTTAATACTATGGGTAAAATAGGAAAAAATAAATTGTCTTTTCTTGAAATGCTAAAAGTGACAAGTAAAAGTGAAAATCTATTTTTAGAATACTGAACAAGTAAAAGTGAACGGAGGGAGTATTAAACATAAACATTGATTACGTTTGTGCATTACATTAAAGTTCAATCACACAAAGCAAATTTGAACTCTTTAATGCATATGAGCTCTATCTTCAGATCATTACTACCTTAACCCGTATTTAAATAGAACTAGCTTTTCTGTTTGTCTATTTTCGATTTCCAGTTGGTGTCCAATACCACTTTAGGACCTAGCTAATCCGGAGTCTCGCTTGAAAATTCTTACTTTGACGGTAAAGCGCTCCCTATCAAAGACGGCTTTATTATCAAG
Organism: Lycium ferocissimum; assembly: GCF_029784015.1. NCBI lineage: Eukaryota > Viridiplantae > Streptophyta > Magnoliopsida > Solanales > Solanaceae > Lycium > Lycium ferocissimum. Next base: position 73,775,995 of record NC_081346.1, on the reverse strand, counting down.
ACTCAAATCAAAAACATCTGGTTAAAGATTAATTAAGAGGTACTTACCACCCCACTACAACTTTTAACGGTCTACATACATAAAAATTATGGTACTTATACATCTAATTATATAATGCATATATACAAGTTACGGTTACTAAGTAAGAATCTACTACAAAATATGAAATTCTGATGAAAATTTAGCTTGTCGGAAGTATTTTCGATGAATTTCCTGTCAGAAATTCCATGTTTCTGATGATTTAACAATGGAAACACCCGTCGAAAATTCGTATTTTCTTAATAATCACTCTGTATATACATATATCATATGTGTTCTCTCTCTCCTCCTCCCCCCCCCTTCGGAGCACCCACCACAACCACACACACCCGGAATGATTCTTTTTGTAGGGACAGTGAAGCATATATGAATGCACCATTGCACCATCTTTTTGCCTGCATCAGTAAAGACGATAAAAGCATTTATTAAAGTTGGGACATAAGGATGACTTATCTTAGCTAGCGTTTGGTCATAGATTGCCAAATTTTTTTTGAAAACTTAATTTGGGTGAAGTTTTTCAAGTTTTGAAATGTGTTTGGCCATAGTTTTTCAAAACATATTTCACTTTTTGTCATATAAAACATACATACTTATTAATCCCAAATTATGCAGAACATGATACTTTAACAACAATTGATAATAACAGACTTACTAGCTACTACAATTCAAATTACAATACAAAGATCCATCCGTGCAAGAAAAAAACAACGGTAGTAACTAGCTATTTTTTAATATAATCTTCTCACATTATACGAACAATCTTCACTTTATAGAAAAGACTGCATTAATTGTGGAAACATGGTAGATACGACTTTAATGGAGGAACATGGTAGATAGAATTAATTATGTCATAAATAGATAGTTTTTTTTTTTTTTGAAAAATATAAAAGTTTGGGGTAGTTTTTAAAAGTTTTGATTTCCAAGTGTACCAAAACATAGATCTTGTAATTTTAATCCAAAAAACAAGTTTGAGTTCATAAAATTTGAGAACTTGAAGATTTTGTTTCAAAATCTGTCAAAATTTTATGGCCAAACAAAGATTTGAAAACAAAATCTTCAAAATATGCTCCCAAAATCTATGATCAAACAGGAGCAAGTAGTCTTTAGGACCACCGCTTGCCAAAAAATCTATACCCGCTTATTATTTACATCAAATTAATAAACATATAACGTTTATCTTTATACACAATTATCACCTGATTATAATCAAATGATATATATTCTTACTTTATTTTTAACTATTAAATTTAAATAATTTGATTTGATATATCAACCCCTCTATTAGCTCAAGTACTCAACTACCACCGACCTCCACATATGTCAATTTACTCATTTTTATCTGCATTGGAGTCATTACCAACCCCACCACTTTGCCAAACTCCAAAAAAGGTGTTTAATTAAATATTTCCACACAATTACCGAGTTGTCTCGTTCTATTTTTTTGGTTAAAGAGTTGTCTTGTTCATTCATGTAGATCCACAGCCAAAAACAGTGAAAGTGCATTAGAAAAGGATTAAAAAAAAAAAAAAACATAGCTAAGTTCTACAATTGTTAATTAGATGTCGCATTTCCAATGTGTACATTTACGTGAGCGGATTTAGCATGGAAAGTACGGCTTCCACAAAATTTTGTAATTTTAATCCAAATTAGATATATTGTGCTGAGAAATTTACTCAGTAAATATGTTCATACAAATTTATAATCCAAAACCTTCAAATAAAAACAAATATAGGAGTAAATTTTAATTTCTGAATCCACCTAATTTTAATTTCTGGATCCACCTCTACATTTTCAAGCTAAGATTAGGATATATATGACTATATATTGTCTTGGCCTCTATTTATTTAATAATCACTTTTGAAGCTTCTTATCTAATTGACAGAATTTGGATGCAATTAAGCGTAACACGTGTAAGTTCATTGTTGAATACATGGCTACTAGGAATGTTTAATGTATTAAATAAATAAAGAGAAATTTCGTGATAATGGTAATGAGAATTACTTTGTAAACCACTACAGCAACAACATAAAAAAACGAGAACCGATCGAGTATATATATTATTCTAATGGACTTTAATGTACTAACCTAGAGAATAGGTTAACAATTGCATTCTCATCACATTAAATTGGCACGTAGTACTTTTGTAGCAATAAATTGATAGGTGAGTGCACATCATATATCATATATAAGACCGTACTAAAGTACATTTGTGCTGGTGGAAGATATCGTGCGGACGAAAAATATTAAATATTTGATAGAATTACTGAGATATGAGAATAAAGAAGACTGTATTAAGGTACAAAAGATATTAATCGATGATACTAGTGGTTGATTCGAATATCTCATATGGCGGCATGATATGCTGGTTAATCTATGTATACCGGCTAAAAAAGTAAATAATGAATTTGGCTAGCTATTTCCGTAAAATTCCCAAACTTTGTGCATGGAAACAGACGGTTGGAGGGCTTGGTTTGCTTCATCTTGGTGTTCACTCAACAAATTGGGCCTTGATTTGGATCACGATTAGAAGTTGGGGGCTTTAAATTTTAGCTTCACGTGGGCAATTTAACCCAGGATTGCCAAAAAATTTTTAAAAATTCGCAAAGGCAAAGTGCTACCCCCTTTAATTTTACCCCTCAAAATGGTGGTATTCTTGGTAGAATTTGCCGGGACCGATAATTTATGGGCAAACTTTTAGTTAAGCCTTAACTAAAAGTCTTTCCTAGTTACTTATAGAAGCAAACTTTTCTTTAACAAAGTCTTTTCTGCTTGATTAAGACAGAACTTTGTTTTATGCCTGTGCAAACTCCGCATAGTTAAATCAAAGCCCAAAGTTTGTCCATACATACGTTAAACAAAGACGCTCAAATAAATCATATTGTAATTATCAAAAGGACACGATATAAGACGTGTCAATTTTATGCCGTGTAAGTGCATCGTACCGATGTAAATTTGCAACATTTTAAGAAGTTACGCGTTTAAGCCGAGAACATAAACTTGGCTCCGGTCCCATTAAAAGTGAATTTTTTATTTTTTTTTTTTTTTAATCGGCATCTTAAATAGAGCGAATATCCGGGATTCGAACCCACAATCTTGCTTTGCAATTATTTTTTTTTTAATTTATGTTCGAACCCGTAACCTCATGATTTCTCGCGAACTCTCGTGGTTGCAACGCAAAGGAAAAAAGACCACAAATAGGGTAAAATTTAAAGACCACTCCAAAAGAAGGGGCAATCCGCACAAAAAAAATTTAAAGGGCAAAAATTAAAGACCGCCCTAAATAAAGGGCAATCCGCCCAAAAAAAAAAAAGAGGCTTCACGTTAGTACCCATTCATCATATTGGGCCTTATTAACCCTTTACATTGCCTATATACGCACATTATACACTTTGTATGCAGTGCATAATACATTATATACACATTATACACTGAGTTCACCGGCCCAAAAAGCCATATCGTCGTTGACACATCACTAGGAACCCCCACAAAAAATATAAAAGATAAGCAACAATGGCACTCGGGACCAACAGGGGGTAGTACAGGGGTATTCATCTGTTGTCCATTGATTACGCCTCTCCGCCTAAGAAGGCAGTTCAACTTGATAACCCGATAAGCTATATTGACATAATAAAACCACTCTTTCAAAGGCGGGATCAATCCCAACCTATTCCGACAAAGACGCCTGGCTAAACACTACATTAGGACACTGCTGTTACAATCTAAATTTGCTTCAAGCTATAGTAGATTAAGAGAATGAATCAACTTTACATCTTGAGCACAACTGCAGAAAACTTGGGAGTTGGAAGCATAATTCTAAAACATGTGAAATGATGAGTTTGCATTAAATACAAGAGCACATAAATTTTTCATTTAAAACCAGCCATGATAAAGTAATCTAGTGTACAAGTTGGTTCGGAAAAAACTTTCAAAAGCTAAGCAATCAGCTACAACCCGATTCACTGTTGATCCTAACTGAAACAGATTAGAAGATTACTTCCGTAGAGGAGATGAGAAAGCTGCTTAGTTAGGGCTATAACCCTGTTTTGATTTAATATCCTTTCCTGCACTTGTCTCTTCTCTTGCTTTGATGGTACAAACATCGAGGCTAATCCCGACTCTAATGTACGATTGAGCTAGTAAACATAAGGTAAGATCCTGTAAGGAACTAGTTTACGGTATTCTGCCCACACGTCTTTGTACTTCTCCGCACATCTAGCTTCATCCCTTCTCTCCCTCCATATTAGCAGAATAAGAAGATATATGGGGTAAAAGTATGGAACCACGGAGCTGCAGGCATACACGAGCGATGTGATTATTTTCACTACTAAGCAAAATGTCTTTGAAATTGAACTAGCAAGAATTCAAAATCATTACCTTATACCACAAGGCAAACTAAAAGACGACGCCAGCAACAAATCCCCAAGGTAATTACAGTGCCGTGCAATGCCCCTTCAGGAAATATAGAATGATTTAGAATTTCGAAATCTGAAGAACTGGAGAAATTTATGTGCCATTTTTGCTACCAATGCCATGTTATAACCAGGGTAAAAACCATCATTATTACCTGGATTGCTTGATAAAAGATCATAGGTCCTTCTCAGACAAAATTTCATTCAGCTAATGCGAAATTCAGAAAACCCAATCCCATGATTTCATCCTAGCACTTAGGTCCGGTTAATATTGAATTTTTTTGAAAGCTCACTAAAACTAGTGTGACATTTATGGTATGCGCGAGGGGGTGGCTATGCAGACTAAATCTAGACCTGAAGTTGACAATATTAACAGCTTCCCTTTCACTCAAACCTTTTTGCTTTTTTTTTTTTTTTTTTTTTTTTTTTTTTTCCATGCAGGTCAAACCTTTTTGCTTTACCTTTTTGGATCAATTTTTTTTGGACAAAACTCAAACAAAATGTACTCCCTCATACTGAATTTCTGAGACACAATTTGGGCTGAAGTCAAACTTTTAATATTTTGATTATGACATTAGAATGGTAGAGTTAATATCTCGAAAACATAAGAATTAACAGCAGAAACCATTTTCACTCTTTCTAGCACCATTCATCAAATCTTGAACTACGAACAACAACAACATACCCAGTGTAATCCCACAAGTGGGGTCTAGGGAGGGTAAGATGTACGCAGACCTTACCTCTAACTTTACGGGGTAGAGATGTTGTTTCCGATAGACCCTTGGCTCAAAAGAAATGTAACCGATGCAGGAAAGATCAAACTACGTTAGAAAATTGGAAGCCTTTATGATTGTTAAAATATTTATCAGTATTCAAGGGATATTAATACTTAGCCTTTCTTATAGTAGTAATGAACACCTATCGTCCCTGAAATAAGTTTTCCTATCTATTTTACTTTTTTCTTATTGTTCTATGAGAGGAAAGTAACAAAAATGGAATGTTTTTTTTTTTTCTAATGAATAAAGGTAGTAACAAGAACGGAATGTTCACAAATACTAAGCTATTTGTATTGAATATTGACATAGTTCATGTGCCTTTCCAACAGCTGCCCACATGTTAAAAACTAAATTAACAAATACAAAGGCATTCTGTGTTCTTGAATATTAAGATGCTGAGAAGAGAGTCGAAAAAGTAAGATCAAAAGCTTACCAATAGCCAGAAGCAAGCAACTTCCCCCCAATAACTTTTGGAGGACTACCCCATATGGGTGCCTTGGGATCCTTTTTGAACATATGCTTCTGCTTGTTGGCTCCTCTGAACACCATGTACCTTTCAATCCGAAACAGGGGTCCGTGTCAAGAAACATTAGTGAAAGCAAAAAAGAAAATTGTCTGAAAGACATAACATAAAAGAGCCATAATACAGATGATGGAGAAAACTAACAGTATTGACAGGGCCGTGCATGCTTACCCAATAAGAAAGACGAGGCAATTGGCAATTATTGCTGCTGTTGTTAGCTCCACTTTGTTACTCAAAAGCCACCAACCCTGAAAAGGTAGAGAAATATTGTTAGATAGTAAATAGGCTAGTCTACCTTTGCATAATATCCCACATTGAACAAGTGTAAATATCTTCATTATAAAGTGTGTGTAGAAATAGATAGAAGCGTGAGACATTGAAAACCACGCATTTCCATACACTCTTTTTTCCCGTGTTATATTTGTCACAAATATAATAGAACCCCAAGTTGAAAACCGGAATAAGCTTCCTCTATCTCTGTTTGTTACTCTTGTATGCCATTTTCTTCAAATTACCTTGTGGCTGCACTGAAATGGAAAACTCCCACTCCTATATATTATTAGCCCTCATCGCACACCAACAAACTTGTCTAAAATACAATCTGACACACATCAATCATACTTGTACTCAAACACAAACTTTGTTTTTAATAACCATTGTGTTCAGGCCAGCTTGTGTGCACCTCGACTAATTCCATAGGATACCTGCTACCTCCCAAGTCCCACCCGCAATAGGTACCAAGTAACTCTGTCCACCAAGGCTTACACGGATGGGAAGAAATCACCTAGTGTTTGTCTACACTGGAATTTGAACCGGAGACCTCATGATTCTCCTTCCACTTCATTGACCACTAGGCCACAACCCTTGGGTCCAAACACAAACTTATTAGATTCCTTTCCACTAACCAACCCAACCATGAAATTGACACCATGACAATCACAATCATGCAAATTGTCACTAGATCTCCTATCCTTATTTACATCAATTCAATCACAGAGAAGACTATATAGATTAGACTCTTACTTCAACCTTTAAACAAGCAAAAACATACTGATAAAAAAACAGAGGACAAGAACATGCCTTTTGTTCGCATAGTTCATAGTCCCTCAAAACTTTATGTTAGAAGAGAATTCAGTTACATCCTATACATTTTGTGTTATTTTGACATCAAGCAAGGATAGAATTGTGTGTGGCAATAAGAATTGGTTATGAGGACATGCCTGAATACTGAAGGTGAACGGTATAAAGACTAGGTCACCAAAAACCAGCATGAAGCCCAACCTCTCTGCTATTATATCCCATCTGAAAAGGGAGAAACAAGATTTTACACAAGCATATGTGCTAAAAAAATTAATGGAAGAAGCTAATATAGACTATGAAGAAAGGAAAAAGTAAAAGGAACACCATCAGTATATAATAACTGGCTGACAAAACAAGCATCTCATTCTGCCAATTATTAGACATTTAGGGCTTAGAAATGTCAAGCCTTGAAAATACAAATTTTGGATCAAAATCATGCTCCCAATAAACTCAGACCAACAGAGTTAATCTTACATAATGGAATTGGTACACGCTCATGAAGCATTAAAACCTTAACGTACAAATGAAAACCACTCACCAAAACTAAAATAGGATTATATCACAATTCAAAATCCCTATAATCGATCCTAAAACGTGAATAGTAGTAAACCACACAGACCTTCCAGGTGTCTGTCAGTAGTTGTATTGCTGTTATGGTTCAAATGTTAGCACAGCTATCAGAGGTTCTCCAGAGTCACTTCATTTAGGCTGACATGTTATTGGATTCTACAAAACTCAGAGAAAATTGTCTTAGTTTTACTTTAATCAACTACCCCCAAGAACAATGTAGAACAACCAATGCTACGCTAACCCCCTTTGTTTCCACCGCTCCCGAATCTCAGACCATGACTCCAGGGACCAAACCCAGCTACCCTCCGAGGCCCTAATTCCATTTACTACCCATTCTCTTCCAAATTAACTACCTATGCCAACTACAAGCCCGAGGCACAAATAAACCTCATAATCCTTTAAGGGAAAAGGGTCAAATATACCCCTCTACTTTAGTTTATTGGTCAAATATACCCTCCGTTAGCCAAAGTAGTCGAATATACCCCTCTGTTAGCCAAAGTACACAAATATACCCCTGAATGGATGGAAAATCTCAAATCAAATTACCCATTTAACAAAAATTACCCATGCCCCATCACTTAGACCCAACCCGACTCACATAATAATAATAAACATTTGAAGCAAAAATAAGAAAATAAAATATCAAATACTTTTGAAAATATTTTAATTACTAAATCTTGTACTAATATATGTTGTTACAATATTTTTGAGATCACCATTTCTCCTTGTCAACAGTGAACAGTTCTTTTTCTCTCTCATTTGCAAAACCCATTTTGAGAACCCAATAATCAGAATCAATTCAGATTTGGTATTATAATTTATTCATTTTTCAAGTTATCTTTTTCATCATATTTTTTGGGTGTCTGCTATTTTTTTGTCCCAATTAACCAGTTTTTTCAAATCATAATGTTGTTGCAGAAATTATCAAAATGGTGAGATTAGAAAGAAAATGGGGTTTGTGATGACAAGTTTAATATTTGCAATGGGAGTTATTGCATCCTTTGGTGCTGGAATATGCTGTAACAAAGGACCATCCACTAACCAGATTAGGTCGCGTAGAGGGGTATATTAGGGTGGGGGAAATAATTTTGTGGGTCGGGTCGGGTCTAAGTGATGGGGCATGGGTAATTTTTGTTAAATGGGTAATTTGGGATGATTTGGAATTTTCCATCCATTCAGGGGTATATTTGTGTACTTTGGCTAACAGAGGGGTATATTCAACTACTTTGACTAACGGAGGGTATATTTGACCACTAAACTAAAGTAGAGGGGTATATTTGACCCTTTTCCCATCCTTTAATTACACAACTTCCAGCATTACCTTGTTAAACCACAAAAATGACCAACAACCATATTATCCTATTTAAACTAATGCTTCTCATGACTATTCCCTTGTGCTACCATTTTCTTAGGCTGCAGGCCCTCTGCTACTTGAAGCCAGTAATTCTACTGTTGTTGCATATTTCAAATTTTAGATCAAAGCATAATAATCACACAATAAATAAAGATGATGTGACTGGGAGTGAAAGGGAGATGAAAATCTGGAGGGCTGACCTAAATTAAGGAAGGGGAAAGAAGAAAGAAAAAGTAGTTTATTCGTTCCACGGCAACTTTTCTATCTTGAAAAGGTAAAGGGATAAGAAAGCTGCCAACTTACGTGGAGGTCATGAACTCCTCATAGAAGAAGTAGTCAAGGATGTATAGCTGCAATTAAATGCATAGAAAAGAAGTTATAAATAGCACAAGCATATACTCTAAAGCCCAAACATGGAAGTGAACAACCAGTAACTTACCCCACAAAATAGCTGGTAGAGAATCATTGATTGGCTTAATTTGGCCTCTAGAATACATTTTGCAAGAACTGAGAGATTGATAAGTAACCATCCCATCATACCAGCTCTAACAAAGAAAAATCTACAGCAGAAAGTTCATCATTAAGCTGAGAAGACAAAAGAATAACCAAATAGTCTTGATAATGAAGCTGACAGTCATTAATAAAAAATTTGGCCTTTCTCAGAATTTCTTTGACTAAGAATTTAACTATGATTGAAGGTTCCTGGAATTGAGTCCCGGCTAATCAGAAAAATCTAAGTTTTTCATGTCAAGAAATTATTTTACTTAGGTAAAAAGCAAATTACTACACCTTAATCCCAAATGGTCAGGAGTAGGCCATATGAATCATTAATATCCATTTCAATCCATTTAACCCATTTCACTCCAACGACCAATAGCTCACTCTAAAGTCTAAACAAATTAAATTCTCTAAAACAAGGTTCTCTATATTGTCTTCCACTCAGGTCGCAAGGAAAAAATCGTTTTTAGTGCTAAATTAGGTAAGGTATATAAAACTCACTATTTGCTGACATGACACCTTATGGACTGGTCATCAACATGGAAAGGATTATACAAAGTTACTAGTGGATGTATCCAACAAAAATAAACATAATAATCAAATAATAACATCATGATAACTTTTAATTCTCGATTTAATAACTTGTCATAGTGGGGAAACAAGGTCTGAGGTATGAGTACATACTTGAGATCAATGCCCATGAATTCAGGATTTAGTTGTATCCCGAACCACCTAGTCAAGGTAATAGGATACAAGAAATATCAGGAGAGTATTCATTACAATGAAATCAAAAGAATCTGGACATAGCACACAACAAGAATATCTTTCTACAATGAGGTGGCGAACCACAAGATAATTAGTTGATCCACTTCACTTAGAAAGGTCATATTTAGCTCAGAGCGAATTATAGACATTGCAAATTTTCCTTTTAAGTACTCACAAGCATGGTTGGTATGACTAATTATTACCATTTCACAGGTGTTTCATTGCTCAACATTAACAGCAGTAATTGCTGATAAAAGAAGGCGAAGGAGGATAAAAGAGCATTACACAAAGAGACAGAGAAATTTTATATCAGATCATATGCCATCTTGGGTACAAATGCTGAAATACGGCACTAAATGCCTTTGAGGAAATTAAAATTATTCACTCCCGCTCTTACTATTTTATATCAAATAAAATCTGTAACTTGACAACAATTCAGAATCTGTCTAAAATACACAAGATAGATCAAAGGATGAATGGCTTTTCATCTAATCAAAAAAGAAAATCAAAGGATGGATGGAAAAATTAGTTCAATAAAGAATGATATTACAATTTTATTAATGTTAAGAACTTTTTAGAATGTAAACTACCGCGCAGAGTCGATTGTATTACCAGTCATGGATTAGATTTCCTGAGACATGAGGTTTCAGTGATGAACTCTTCGCACGTGAGTTGTAGCCAACCAAATAAAGCATCAACGTCACCTAAATATTGTTCAGCCATAGCATAAAACTAATATGTCAGAATGAAATTTGGCTGGAAAATTTTGCAGAACAAGAAAGTTTGTGTCAATAAAAGCATAGTCAAGAAGAAATAACTTTCTTATGGTATGACAATCTTCACTTACATAAACACTAAAGATAAATGTTGTGGACAAAAGCTCAAGTCCTCTGTCTGCTATTGCCTGCAATGCATTATGAATAAGTGATTTCATCTCTTTATGAGTAATACCAAAAACAGAAAACTTGACAAATGCATTCCAGTAGTCCAAAAATACAACGCTCTGGATCTTCTCATGTTTTCAGTAACATTTGAAGATGTATCATGCGGGAGCAATTTTTTTGGAGCCAAATAAAGTGCTATTTAATGAATCAATTTGCGCAATCACATCAAAAGCAGAATATACTTAACCAAGTTATTCTCTACAGATAATGAAGGTAAGTCAGATTGACAAATTCTTTTTGTACTTAACCAACTAAATCTCCACGGATACTGAAGAAAAAACAGATTGACAACACTAGAAGATAATGAAAAGAAAAGTAACAATTTCAAAAAGTAGGAGCAAAGACAAAAGATAGGTTTACAGCAGATGGAGTCATACCCGTAATATTGTTGAAGCCATATGATGTCACAATTTTTTCTTATTCACTGAAATTACAACACCAGTTCCTAGATTTAATGTTATTACAAGGAATGATGAATTCAACGGAAAATAAATGTTGTTCAATCTCTCAAGCACATACGTGCTGCGAAAAGAAAATTACAATAGAATGTTTGTTCCGCCTGAGTTGAGATTCTTGGTAACAGTGATCATAAATCCTCACTCTCATTAATCTACTACACAGCTATGTTGCTCGGACTCTCCAAAAATGTTGCCGCACCCGTGTCGGATACTCCAAAAATACACTACTTTTGGAGTATCCGACACGCACCCGTAGATATTTTTGAAGAGTCCGAGCAACATAGCCACACAGAGTGTAGCAAGAAACTGTTCCTCACTGTAAACAAAATTATAAACAGGGAATGCAAATGAGCCCAATAGCAACTAGTAGAATTACACCATCTGACTAAAATGTACATCCTTTGCTACAAAAAGAAACATTTCACACTCACAGTAGGTGAAACAAGATTTGTCTGCGACCCAACTCCAAGAAGCAAAACCAACAACAGAAGTGATAACAAACCTGAAATAAAAACAATAAACTCACAATCTGAGCTTGACCCATATAGTAAAACATGAATATATACAAGGCCAGAGGTACAGTATTAAGTACGGGTTCGGACCAACCCAGCAATCTTTTGCATAGACCCTATATTTGTTTGTTTTAGGAAATCCATTAAATACGCATAAAGATTTAACTGCAAACCCATTAACTAAAACAAGCTATAGATTCGTTGGCAAGTTCATAATCCATAAACTTCAAATCCTAGCACAGCATATGAAAATATACGGGGGTAAAGCTACAATATTAAGTAGGAGTTTAGACCAACGCAGTAGCTTTTGCTTAAACCTTAAGGGGTCGTCTGGTACGTGTGATAAGGATAATAATCCCGGGAAAAAAAAATTGGGATTAACTTTATCCCATGCTTCGTGGGATTACACTGGGTACGTTGTCGTTGTTGTTGTAACTTTATCCCATGTTTGGTTTGGGGTATTAGCTAATCCGGCGATTATTTTATCCCACCGTTTGTACCAAAATGGCGGGATTATTATCCCATATAGAAGGTGGTGGGATAAAATAGTCCCGTATACCAAGGGATTGTTTGGTTGGTGGGATAAGGGATAACAATCCCGAGATAAAATGCGAGATTATTTTATCCCGCATTTGGTTATGGGTATTAATTAGTCCCACGAACCATTTTGTACTAAAATGGTGGGATTAGTTATCCCTTATAGAAGGTGGGATAGCTAATCCCGTGAGATATCCTTGTCTGTCCCATCCTAGTAACCAGACTACCCGTTATAGTATTAGGAAATCCATTACATAATCATAAATACTGAATTGTGAACCCAATAACTAAAACAAGCTAATAGATTCGGTGACAAGTTTCAGAACCCATAAACTTCAAATTTTGTTTCTGCCCCTCAAATTATACAACATAATAATATAGAAAAAAAAAAAGACATGGGATTACCATTAAATAAGCATAGATATCTAATTGTGAACCCAATAACTAAAACAAGCTACTAATAGATTAGGTGGCAAGTTCAGAACTCATAAACTTCAAATCCTGGTACCGCCCATCAAAATATACACAAATGCACATTATATAGATAGAAAAAAACAAAGATATGTGGTTTACCATTTCAACAATAATGGAGTCGAGTTCCATCAGATAAAGTTACCCCAGGAACAAGTATTAATTAGTCCCAAGAACCATTTTGTACTAAAATGGTGGGATTAGCTAATCTTCTGTGATATCCTTGTCTATCCCATCCCACTAACCAAACGACCCCTTATAATATTAGGAAATCCACTAAACAAGCATAAAATATAAATAACTAAAATAACTTGGTATTGTTGGATTCTCAAGTCAAAAGGTTTACTTCTTGTGCATGCTCTAATCAAAAGGTAATACATTTTATTATAAGTGCTAACTCATAAAACTTCAAATATGCGTATTTTTAGTTGACACTTATTATATGAAACTACACACCAATGCACATTATATAGGAAAAACAAAGACATGGGGTTACCATTGCAACGATAATGAAGACGAGTTCCATCAGATAAAGTCACACCAGGAACAAGTTTGCCAGGTAGAATAGATCCAACGGTTGCTAAATAAAGAAAAAAAGATAGCAACATAGCAGCCTATATTCACCAAGAAGAACAAAATCAGCAAAAAAAAAAAAAACTGATTGTATTGTATAGATATATTCAAGAATGAAGAAAAAAATGCTGACCGAAGTCCATGATGGAGAAAGTGAATTGAAAAGATGATTGAGATCCATATTTTTGGTCAGATAGTGAAGTCCAATTTAGTTCAATCCACTTCAGTATGTTTAGGTGGAGATATCCGCCTACTATTTATAGTATTTAATTATGCAAAGATAATGGGTGGAAATTCACAAATTGTGACTTGAAGGACCATGACAGAAAAATTAACAAAATATTTTAAGTTTTAGTAGGTGTTTGGCCATAGATTTCAAATGTTTTTTTCACTTTATTTGGATTTTATGGAGTTGCCGAAAACAGCCTCACTACCTAGGGCTGGGCATAAAATGCCGAAACCCAAATTACCAAACCGAACACCGAATCGAAAGTTTTGGTAATTCGGTACGGTATTTGGGAGTTTTTAAAATTACGGTATTCAAGTTCGGATTCGGTATGAGATAGTAATACCTTTTAGTATTCGGTAAATACCGAATTAGCTACTGAATAAAGGCACAATCCTAGTTATAACCCATATATCTAACAAGTCCATCAATAGTCAACCAAAAGGATCCTTAGTCTCTATGAGTTATGACCGATCGTGTGACTATGAGTATTTGAGTGATTCCACACAGAGTAGCAAAATAGGGGCATGTAACTAGTGCTACTGTTATGGACAGTGCTTGAATAATCCATTTAGTAGTTGGATTCTAATTTAATTTCCTAGATGTTTTTTAGTTGTGTCAATTTTTCTTGATGTCTTTTTAGTTGTTGATCTTTCATTTTATCGTGTCTCTATTTTGAAAAACAAAAATAATTGGAGGAATTATTAATTAAATTTATAATATAGTCGACGCCAACATTAATGTTTAACCACCACCCCTACATCTTTCATCTATATAGGAAATTCATTTCGACCAACGCGAGAGTAATTTGTTGTAGGAAGTGAAGAAAATCATTTCGTTTCCCCCAATCTCCCATATAAGTCTCTTCTTTGTTCTATTTTTGTGACTAATTTCCTATAGCTTTACTAATTGTTGTTGCTTCTTAGACTTGAGAGTAGCAGTAATAATATAATTTTATCGAACTAATGTGATGATCATCTATTATATCTGTAGATGACAAAATATGAGCGACATATATTAGTCATCACATTCCTCATGAATATACGAGGAAGAAGAAAGGAATCGAGTGGGGTTTGTGCGCACGGGGTGGGTGGGTAGGGGGGGGGGTTTAATAATTAGAAATTTGGATTGGGTCGCATCAATATATATGAGTTGAGTAATTTAATTCACATTGAATGAATATCTGGACCAATCATACACTGCCATGTGGCTTTTTTTTTTTACAAAGCCCCATCTAGTCAACTATTCAACCGTGAGTTTTAGGGGTATTTTTAAGCCAAAAGATAATAATCCCACAACTATAGTAAAAATGACGGGATAAAATAATCCGAGTACTAATTAATACCCATTACCCCGCGTGTTATTTCGGATTATTATCCTTATCCCAAAAAATAAATAAAAAAATACTGATGGAAAAAGAAAAAATAGTGTAGTCTGGGAAATAGAATATCAAAGCCCAAACCCAAATCTCCCGCTTATAAACCCACAAAACACAAACATACCCTAATCCTACCATTTTCATACTCCACTATCTCTCTCTTCCTCCATTTCCTCTCTCTCAAAACCCTAATTTCCTCACTAAAACCCTAATAGCAGCTATGGAATTTTGGGGTAAACTCTCTTATTCACACACACATTCTATTTGATATTTCTGTCTTTGATCATTTTTTTTTTTTTTTTTTTTTTTTTGAAAAAATACTATGTTTGTTTTGCTGTTAATGTGTACTACTTGTGAAATCTTATTACTACTTTATCAAATAAAATTTGTGTGATTTTGTTTGCAGAAATGTTGAGGCTAGTGCAGACACATGCATTTTGTGTTTTTTTTATCTCTGATTGTTTCAATTTCATTTACTCTTTCATGTATTTCATGTTTGTTTTAGTGTTACTGTTTTGTGTGATTTTGGTAGAAGAAATGTTGAGGTTGGTACATATATATACAGTGGCGGAGCCAGGATTTTCACCACGGGGTTTCAAAATATGAAAAAGTAATCATACTAAGAAGCAAAAGGGGTTCAACATCTACTATATATATATATACATAAAAAAATAATTTAAACCATGTATAAACAATGTTTTTTTCTGCCGAAGGGGGGTTCATCTCAGCCCTATGTAGCTCTGCCCCTATATATATATATATATATATATGCATGTTTAAGGTCTGCTTACACTCTACCTTCCCCAAACCCCACCTGTGCGATTACACTGGTTATGTTGTTGTTGTTGTGAGACATATAATAACAAGATAACAAAATAAGTAGTATAAACAGTTCCTATTTAACAAATAAAAAATGATGACATATAATTTGTTTTTTCTTCTAGTTCCGTGCTCATTATGTATGAGTTGTTATTTCTGAACATGAAATCATATACTTTCTCTTACATAACTATTTAAATATATATATGCATGTTTGTTCCTCTGCTTGCTCAATTGATTGTGACCAATTTTACATTTGTTTTTGCTTTTTGTGATTATGTTTGTCTTATGGTTCTTTGATTTTCACCTATTACTTTGATGATATGAAATGATTGGTGTTAAAAGTGAACTCTTGATGTTGTAAAACAAAGTTTGGTACAATGAAATGAAAACCTAAGATTTAAAATTGGTGTTTCGGAGAAGGGGTTGGCCGAGGGTGTATCGGAAACAGCCTTTCTACCTTTACAAGGTAGGGGTAAGGTCTACATACACTCTACCCTCCCCAGACCCCACCTGGTGGGATTATACTAGGTATGTTGTTGTTTAGGAGAAAGGGGTTGTTTTTATGTAGTCCACAATGGGTGGATGCATGATGATGCCAAGTTATGGTGCTGTTTTTTATTCCATCTGCAATAAGTTGGGTACGGTGTATTATTAGACTTGTTGTTTGAGCAGAGACTACTTTTTTCTTGGTACTGTAGATGTGCTTTATGAAATGTTTTTTGGATTTAAACAATTTTACACTCCTGATGTAATTGAACATGTTGTAGCAGCCTAGCAGGCTACTTCACCGTGTTTTGCAGTTACTGATGTTGTGGAAATATTTTTATATTATCAGTGTATAGTGTATACAAGTTAAATTCTTCACCATAAGCCTCAATTAGCATCTTTGATCCTTAACACAAAATGAGTTGTCTTTGTTTTTGGGAAGCACAGTTGAGGTATAGCCTAGTGGTAAGGAAGCCTTGGTTGGGGTGAGGGCAGAGTGGAAAAGCTGTTGTGCTCTTGGTGGTGGGCTTTAAGTTTTGGTTTTAGGGGGATTGGGTGGGGTGTACCATACAACGAAAAAGTTTGTTTCCCGGGAATTCTGTTTGGGTTTTATGGGGTTTTAACTATAAATCAAAATTCAATTTCCTCTTATTTGTGCGAGCATGTTCAATTTATTAGCTGTTTTGCAATTCCAGAACTTTCAGTTTCTGATTGTAATTTCTACCTGTGTTTAGGTGCTGAGGTGAAAAGTGGTGAGCCTTTAACTGTACAGCCTGGAGATGGAATGGTTTTGCATCTTTCACAGGTTTCATAATTTGCTACAACTTGATAAGCTTAGTTATTTTTAGTTGTCATTATCTTATTTTCATTGCATGCTTTTTATCTGCAGGCATCTCTAGGTGAGTTGAAGAAGGCAGAAAGTGCCTGCTTGTCCGTGAGTATTGATGGCAAGAAACTTGTTCTTGGGACACTCAACTCAGAGAAGGTGCCTCAACAGCAGTTTGACCTGGTTTTTGATAGAGACTTTGAATTATCTCACAACTTGAAAAATGGAAGTGTCTACTTTTTTGGTTACAAGGCCACTAACCCGTTTGAGGAATATCCTTTTCATTTGTCTGTTAACTCTCTTTGTTTTATACATTTACTTTTCTTCCAATGTAAATTTTTCTGTTTATTTTGTTTCCTTGACCTAACTTCTTTGGTTCACGGAAGAGGATGATGAAGATGAGGAAGATGGTAAATGTACATTTTCTTTTGTTTGGACACCTTAATTGTTCTGTTATTAGATTTTAACTGACTGATGTTCATAACTTCTTATGTGCTCAGAGTCTGATAAGGACATCCCCCTCACTCTTGCAAACAATGGTATGGAGAATAGTGCTATTTTCCAAGATAATATGTCATTTTAATAAATGAGATTTTAATTGGCTAATATTATTGTCTGCATGGTTCACTGGCTCAGGAAAGCCTGAGGATAAGGTTAAGGAGGCAGGGAAATCAGGAAAGGCTTCTGCTTCAGGGAAGCAGAAGGTGAAGATTGTGGAACCTAGTAAAGATGATGAAGACAAGAGTTCTGATGATGAAATGTCTGAGGATGAAGATGATTCTGAGGTACAATTGTTGTTATATGTTCACGGTGTTTTAATTATTGTCATTGTCTTTTGTAGTACCACCTCCGTCCCAATTTATGTGACACTTTCTTTTTTAGTAAGTCCCTATAAGAATTACACGTTTCTATATTTAGAGTAACAATTTAACTTTCAACTTCCCATTTTACTCTTAATGGGATGATTTATAGCCACACAAATATCTATTGCTTATTTTAGACCACAAGTTTCAAAAGTCTTCCTTTCATAATGAACTCTGTGGTCCGATAACTTTTAAGGTTCTTTTTCTAACATTACTTGATCAACTCTGGTGCTGTGTGGAATGGGCTGGATTTTCTAAAAGTGCTTTAATAGTATTGAATTATATTGAATGACCGAACAGTTTTATCTCTTTATGCCCAGAAGCATACTCTGGTAAATGATGCATTGCAAAATTGAAATGCTAAACAGTTTCTTTTATCTAGTTTTCTGGCTGTGCTTTTCTATTGTTTAGGTGTAATTTATTGAATGGGACTTATGAGGATCTTATTGTGTATACATTCTTCAGACCTCTTTAAAATAGCCATCATCTATAGCATGTCATTATAACGGCCAAGTTCTTTTGGAACCAATTTTTTATGTGATGTTTATATGTTCTCTATAACAACATTTCACTCTAGCTGCCAAAGAATATCTGAACAAACGAGCCGTAATAGAGAAGTTTGATTGTATTTTTTTTGTATCTTCAGGGTGACGACGAGGATGATGATTCTGATGAGAGTGAGGAGGAAACTCCAAAGAAGGTAGCTTATAGTTTTGATCTTCCTTTCTATTTTCTGAATTTTTTGGGGAGGATGATTTACCGTCATTATTTGGTTTCATCTCTTTGTTTTAGGCTGAGCCTGCAAAAAAGAGGAAGGCAGATTCGGCTACAAAGACACCTGTCACAGATAAAAAGGCAAAATTGACAACTCCTCAAAAAACTGGTTCGTCTTGTCCTTATATTTTTTGTTAAGTACTTTTGAGAAGGTGCTAATTCTCCTTTTCGATCGGGATAACTTGACCTCTGTATTTGTAACCAAAAATAAGTAATTTGCTACTTGTTATCAAATGGCTCAGTTTTGTAGCATAACTAGTAAAGTACATAGAAGTGTAGGTGCTAATCTCCTTTTCGATCGGGATAAACTTGACCTCTGTATTTGTGACCAAAAATAAGTAATTTGCTAACTTGTTATCAAATGGCTCAGTTTTGTAGCATAACTAGTAAAGTACATAGCAGTGTAGGCTGTCCTTTTTGACCACTACTTTTGGCTGATTGGCGCTATTTTGTGGCATAACTAGTAATATTTATATGGAGGAGGATCATGTTTTTGACTGTTTCCTATTGGGTGATTTAGATGGCAAAAAAGGTAGTGTCCATGTAGCAACACCTCACCCCTCAAAACAAGCCAGTAAGACTCCAAAATCAGCTGGATCTCATCACTGCAAGCCTTGCAACAGGTAGTTTTAACACACCAAAAGTTGTTAGATTTGTTACAAGTGCATTTGGATTTTGGTGCATTCATGTATTGGTTTTCCTTGCAGGAGTTTTGGTTCTGAAAGTGCTCTGGAATCTCACTCGAAAGCTAAGCACAGTGCTGGAAAGTAAATAGACATGGAGACACATGTGGGTGGACCGACCAGTCTTGTTTGATTGTCAACCATGATCAGGAGAGAGTTTCTTAGTTTTGTTTTTTCGGTCGGTTCATATGATGTAAAGGCAAGAGTTAGGTTCGTTCAGCTACATCATATTTTGCTGTGGTAAACTATTTCTGGGGTATTAGTTTAGGTCAAACGTCTATTTTGATGTTGTTAGACTGTTTTGTTCGATATTTGGATTGGTTCAAAGAATGTTATTGCCTATTGGTGTAATGCTGTATGTTCCTCAGCTTCCTTTTTATCTATGCCAGTTCCTATAATATCATCCTGTTCTCTCATGCTCTCGTTGGGAACATCTTGTATTGGTCTAAGGGCATAAGCTTTTGTTTTCACAAAAAGTTGAAAATGTTGTAGGTTACCCACAAATGATATCACTAGCAGATTTGAGTATAGTGAGTCTTCCATATGCTCATGTTGCTGTGCACCTATATCTGAAACACTAGAGCATTGTATTGGAAAGTGAAGCTGAATTAGCTGTACCTTGAATTTTTAGGGGGGCACTTGTGGGGTTGCACACTACTGGTCTAAGATAACCTCTTTTTAAGTGGTGGTTAGCTAACGCTTCTAACAAATTTCAATGCTTCATCCTACAATGTCTTTCTAGTGTTATTTGTTGGGAAATCTGAAAAAAAAAAGAAAAGAAAGATATTCTAACAGATTGATAAAGCCAAATCCAAATTAAATATGATTACACTTGTCATCATCCAATTCCCTTCAATGCCTAACCTATCCTGTCTAACTGGAAAGTGGAAACAAATCTGTTTTGTGATGGAGAAGATCAAACTTCCCCTTTAAACGATAAGAAACCATAGAGTTCATCTAAATATTATATTCATTAAAATAATACAATACAATATATTATGAAACTATATGTAACAAGTAACAACCATCCAAGCAAGCTGTAAAATTAAGCAACAGAACAATACATCTTCAAATTGAATTGTTTGAAAATAAGGGTAGAACAATACATTCTTTTGTGAAGTCTATGGTTCATATATGATGTAAAGGCAAGAGTTAGGTTCGTTCAGCTACATCATATTTTGCTATGGTGAACTATGTCTGAACTTAGGCCTAATGTCTATTTTGATGTTAGACTGTTACGTTCTATGAGGTTCAGATTTGATTTAAAGAAAGTTATTGGTATCTTGTCGTTATGTTCCTCAGCCTTCCTTTTTCATTTTTTTGCGTGGATTGTCCTTCAAAGGTGTTGGTCTTTAGAAAGAAGATTTTTTGTCACACAGTATATAATTATGTACTGTGCTCTCCTAACTCTCGTTGGTGAAACATCTCGTATTGGTTCATGGATAGGCTTTTGTTTTTCCAAAGTGTTGAAAATTTTGATTTTTTTAAAAAAACTTTTTTTAAATGATTGTTTTTTGTTCGGGTTTTTAAAAAAACTTTTTTTTAAACCTAGATACCTTATATATCAATAATCATATTTTTCTTTTTATCCCATCTTTTTATTTTATTTTTAATAATAACTGTACCTCGTATTCTACTTTTTCTTTGTAATATTATAAGCCCGTTTTCCAGATTATTGGTGTGTGAAAATTATGAAACGATGGGAAACGAATTTATCTCAAACATCATATCCATCAAAACAAAATAGTAAAATATAACAAATTATGAAACGATATAGTAATAATTATCCAAACACGTTGTGAAGCAACAAAACAACACATCTTTACATTGAATTGTCGAAATTAATGGCAGAATTTTCAAGAGTAGAAAATAATTGGATCATAAGCACTATATTTGAAGAAGAATAAAATTTTAACAATACAATTGCAATCTTATTTCATATCTTTTGTTTTTTCTCACAAGTGCAATGGAATCACACTAGTAAAACGCCAAGGGGTCGTTTGGTTGGAAATAAGTTATCTCATGATAACTTATTCCGGGATTAGTTATTCCAGGATTAGTTATTCCATCCTCCCACAAGGATAAAATAACACTACAATCCCGGGATAACTAATCACGGGATTAGTTATACTCCCATTTTAACCCAACCAAACGTGGGATAAACTTATCAAAAAAAAAAAATCCCGGTATTATTTATCCTTATCCCTTGTACCAAACGAGCCCTAAGGGTAGAGTTGAATCTTGCTCAATTGAAGAACCCATTCAAAATAATTGACATGCAACTCCTCACAGAGAATTCTAAATTCTTCATGTCTCGGAATATGATGTTTTCTTGAAATACATCGATGAATTCCTCAAAAAATGAAGAAGACAAATATTCTTTTGGAACTTCGAATTTACACCCCTTTTCGCTCACATACGCAATAAAAAATGCATTCTTGCATTTTTTTTGTAACTTCTTGTTCTCATTCATCAACGTCTCCTTAGACCTTTTGCAAAAACCAAAAATTGCCGTTGATAAAGTAATCTTTTAACTAGTACCAAAAATAAATAAATAGAAGAGAGACTTTGTGAGTATTTGTGAAACTTTGTTAGAGAACACATAAGGTATATATAGTATATAGTTTTTAATAAAAATCCTAATCATGGGGAAAGTAGGATTCATAATCATAATATAAGTAGGATTAAGTAGAGCTTATTTCCGTTATTTCCGTTAAGTCGGCTGGCAAGACCTGCTTTCCATATTTGATGTCTTCCCAAATTGCTTTTGATTGGGTTTTGACTTTTGTTAGTCTTTTTTAAAATTTAATTTATTTTTGTTTTCGCTTTTCCCATTTTAACATGGAAACAAAGTGTATTTTTGTGCACAATTATCATTTTGTAATCAAAGATGCAACTAAATCTTTGAGAGACTGAACTAGGATATGTATGTACCACATATTATAGGTATGTGTACGTCGTACAAGTGTCCATCTGTATAATATGTGTATATGCATATACACGTATAATATGCGTGTGTGTGAAATCCTATGTATATGCATATACTCCGCTAGTCTGCTTATACGCTAAAACCTACTTCAACTAAGTGTTGCCACTTAGAGTCAAAGTCAGGATTTCATATGGTTCTTGCTTTTAGAAAGGTGACTTCAAGTGCTAATAATCAGGTTCTAAATTTGATTTGTACATATTTAACAAATTTCTTAATACAAATTCATTAATTGAGCGGAAGTTATTGGATTCGGCCGAAAAACTCCATTTTAGACCCATTAATAACTAAGGGTGTAATCTGGAAAACATTTAAAGGAGGTTGAAAAATGAAAATGTACCCTATTAAACATGTGCTCACATGTACGGTACCTAAACTTCCAAGGTCCAAAACACGTAAAACTGATACAGGTTGATTTGAAATTCAACGGGTTGAAATGTATTGAATTAAATGAGTAAGCCATTGACTCGTTCAAAGGTTACTTGGAATGGAATGAAATGAATCAAATCTGTTTAAAAAAATATTTTGTCTCATGAGTATATATAATCACTCCCGAAACAAAAAGAGGAGAACAAAAAGGCATTAATAATGGCTCGTGATGAAGAAAAGAAATTAAAACCTTGTTTAGAAGGTTGTTAACTTGTCGCCTATTAAATTTTTAAATCCATCCCTTTTATATGATCGATTTGGTGTGATTATAGAAAGAAAGAATTTGTGAGTATTGAAACTTTGGCGTGCACATGAAATATATATATATTAATCCTTAAGTCGGCTAGCAAGACCTACTTTCCATATTTGGTGTCTTCCCAAATCGCTTTTGACTGGATTTAGGGTTTTTCTTTTCAATCTTATTTTTAATTTTCCGTTTTAGCATGGGATAGAGGATTCATTTTTGTGCACAATTATCATTTTGGAATAAAAGATGCAACTAAATAGCCACGTTTAAAATAGGAGTTGCAAACAATTGTATTTGGCACCACATAATTATAATAGGAATTGATAAAACTTACCACTGTGCATATAGCTTCTTTAATTTAAATATTGACAAACAATAATATTCTTCTGTGCCACTATGGTAGCTGAGTGATTGCTATCACTCTATTCTTAACCAACGACTTCGAGTTCGAACTCTGAGAATAAAATCGTTTTTAACATGGAACAATCGCTTTACACCGGGCAAAGCGTGGATTGTCCTGGTGTAAATTCAAATTAATTGGGTTCTAAAGCTGATATCAAACACCAACAAAAAAAAAAAAAAAAAAGATAAGATACACTGATAATGTAGCAGAGGTAAATAGTAATCAATTCACAATCAAGTTACTGGATCAAGGGAGCTAAATTTACAAGAATTGTAATCTATTAATTAACCAGGTGAAATTTTATTCTTGATTGGTCGATGAGATTTCGATTAATTGAAAGAGTGATATTACCTATCAGTATCTTGCTATATGTTACTCATATTCCTTTTTATGAGTTTCTACATCACCTTACTGAGTGATGTGTTGTGTAGCTTATCTATGCTGCCTGTTTCTTGCCTTACAATCAAATAGTTGAGTTAGACGGGGATAATAAGGTTCGACTATCAAAGATGTGATAAATTGAAATTTTGTATCGCCATGTCAATCCACATGGTCTAAATATTATTAGTTCCGAATCAAATCTCTTTGGGAATAATATCTTTTGTAAATGGTATATATTTACGTTGTGTTTCTCTTGCTCTCGTTGGTGAGCATCTTGTATTGGTTCAACAATCAATAGGCTATTGATTTCATAAAATGTTAAAAAAATTGAAATTTTTCTTCAGGTTGCCGAATCTTTTCAACCAAACACTCATCTCATCTTGCGCTTACTTAGTATTGAATAATTTTATTGTACTCTTTATCCTACCTTTTTGTTATATTACCTTCACCTTGCACCCTATTTTTTCTTTATAGTATTGTAAGTTTATTCTTCAAATTGTTGGTGCGCGACAATATGAAATGACAGAAAAATGTACAATCTATATCAAGCGTTATATTCATCGAAACAATACGATAAAATACAATATATTATGAAGCGATATGTCATAATCATCCAAAAAAGCAGTAAAGCAACAAAACAACACATCTTTACGTTGAATTGTTGGAATTAACGGCAGAATGTGAAGACTAGAAAGTAATTGGACGTTAGCACAATATTTGAAGCATAAAATTTTAACAATACAATCTACTGTAGTCAAACTCTAACGACAGAGTTGAATCTTGCTGAATTGAAGAACATATTCAAACTCATAGACACTACAGCTCCTCACAAAAAATTCCAAATTCTTCATGTCTATAATTTCAATATCTTCTTGAAAACCATTGACGAATCGCTTGAAAAAAGAAGAAGACAAATATTTTTTTGGGACCTCGTATTTCAACTCCTTTTCGCTCACGTATACAATAAAAAATGTATTTTTGCATTTCTTTTGTAACTTCCTGGCACTTATAATCTTTTTCTTACTCTTATTCATTAGCATCTCCTGAATCCTTTTGCAAATATCAAAAATACCCATTGAATAACCTTTTAATTTTTAGTGAAAACACAGAGGAGAGAAAGACTTGGTGAGTGTTTTTAAAACTTTGGAGTGTAAGGTATATATTGTTTTTTCTTAAAATCCTAATTGTGATAAAAGTAGGATTTCTTATCGTGACAAAACTAGGATAACTCAAATTACTTTTGATTGGGTTTTGACTTTTGTGAGTGTTTTTTTAATTTTATTTTAATTTTCGCTTTTCCGTTTTAGCATGGGAAACAGTATATTTTTTTTTTGTTGCCCAATTATCATTTGGGAATCAACGATGCAACTAAATCTTTGTGAAATTGATTAGGATCTAAAATGGTACTCCCTCCGTTTCATTTTAACGGTTTCAAAATAATTATCACTTTAGGAATTCAAGACTGAAGTTAACAATTGTTTTCAATTATACCTTTAACATTATGCACAATATTTAAGAAGAAAAATTAGTCTAGCTTTATAAACAGGGGTAACTTTCTTGATGGGCGTGTGAAAGAGGTAAAGCGACGCTTAAAATGGGACGGAGAGAATATATAAGACCGAACTAGGGATATGTACACCACAGACTATAGTCTATAGGGATATGAACAAATACGTATTGGTGAAATATATATCCATCCGTATATTATATATGTGTACGTATATACACATATATGCATAGCATGGGTGTGTATATATGTGTAGAGAGAGAGAGAGGGTCTTGCTTTCTCACTCCGCTAGTCAGATTATATGCTAAAACCTACTCCACTTAGTGGGAGTGGCGGAGCCACTCATGGCCAAGGGTGGTCACCTACACACCCTTGGCTGGAAAATGATACTAGTATATGGATTAGATATTATAGTTAACTGGATATAAATTAAATTTTGAACACTCTTAAAATAATTGAGATAGATAGCTTAGAGTTAAAGGGTGTTCAATTTTTCCTAAAAGTCACGGTTTAAAGCTTGCATCAAACGCTGTTCATCTTCTTTCTTTAAAAGAAAATATACAAACAATGTTTGAAGCTACTTACTTGATTTGTATTTGCATTTATTTTCTTCCATGTTCCGACTAAACTTATTTGTATTTGAGTTATGATTTGCATTTGGTTTATTCCTATATTGGTTTGGAGTTACGTTGGACTCATTTGTTGAAGCTCCTTTAGTTTTTCTTCTTTCCTTTCTATTTCCTAGAAAAGAAGAAGACGCATTGTTAAAAAGAAGACAGCGAGATCTAGTAGCAAGTTAGCTACCACTTATTTTGTTCTCTTTTCTTTTTTAATCGCTTTTGTGAACATTTTAATTATCCAACTTCGTTCTGTTTCTTTCTTTCTTTTTTCAAAGAAAATTAATTAGTCGTTATCTCTCGCTTTGTAACATTCTCGGAATGCCCCTTGTTGTTCTCCACTTGTGGGATTACGTACACTGGGTATGTTGTTTTTTGTTGTTGCTGTCATTTGATACTGTAATCACCGTAAGAGTTTTCTACCAATGAAGTTTATCAAGAATACCTTGCGAAATCAAACGGACCATAAATTTTTAGGCGGGTGTGCGGTGATGATGTTAAAAATTTTTTGTTGCAGTCATTCATCGGAAAAAAATTATATACTCGTCAACATTTGAATAACCTTACCAAAATTTCTGGCTCCGCCACTGCTTAGAGGTGGAGCCATGATTTTAACTTCATGGGTTCTTGATTTTAGAATGATGATTTTAAATGTACATATTTATGGAATTTCTTGAAATAAATACACTATTTGAGTAAAGGCTATTGATTCGGCTCCCTTCGATTGCAGAGACTTTCTCATTAGACACATGTCTCAGCAACACAAAACGATGGGTTCGCTGGTTATAAGACTTGACAGTGACCTAGCTAACCAATCTCACTCCGACATCATGAAATGTTTAATTGTTTTGTCAGAATATACACAGTGATATACCGGCCCCTTCAGAGGCGGATCTAGAATTTAATCTCTAGGGGTTCAACCTTTTAAATTTTTTAGCATTGAACCATTATATTTCTAATGTTATGGGTTCATATCTACTATTTATTGTGATTTTAGTAAATTTTTACACATAAATTTATACCCCGCATCGAAAGTTTGGGGTTCAATTGAACCCCAAGTTATAGTGCTCCATCCGCCTCTGGGCCCCTTCATACTCACAATAAATTATATTCGTTCAATTCACTATTATCAATATAAATACTAATATTGAAATACTCTCTCCATCCCATATTACTTTGCCACATTATTAAATATATATGTCTCAAATTACTTATTTATTTACAAAACTAAGATAAAATTAATTAAATCTTTCCCATCTTACCCTTGGTATTAAATGTTCTTGAAAATGGTCAATATTGATTAAAATATATTTATTGGAGAATGTTTCTTAAGAAGCGTGCAAAAGGAAAAGTGATCAAGTAATATGAGACGGAAGCAGTACAGATTTCAGTTAAGGCTTCCTTTCAAAATCATGACAACAACTAAGAATAATTTAACAATCAATCACCTATACCTCATTCCAGCTAATGGGGTCAATCATATGGATCATCAATTCCACATATATGAACTTACTCTATGAGACAAATAGCCGAACCCAAGTCGAAAAAAAAAGAAAAAAAAAAGGGGGTCTTAGTATATTGACGGACAGTGTAAAAATAGTCATTGACAAATAACACACCATTAGAAATATAAGCATCACAACGATATAGTGATGTAGAAATAGATGGGATAGGAGCTAGCAATCGTAATATGTTCATGTTGGTGACGTTATTCTTAATGTGATCAAAGAAGCAATATAAAACTAGGGGTGTCAATGGTTTTGTAAAAACCGACATAACCGACCGAATCGACATGAACTTGAATTTTTGTGCGATCACCCGAGAATTATATTTTAATAAAATAATTTCTTGACGTCCTAAGCTATTATAAAATGAAATCGTTATTTGTTCCGAGGTTTTAAAAAGTAATAGATTAATTATTAGATTGCATCTTACGCATATGCATCGTTAAGAAATCAAATCATATCATATTCATAAATATACAAGTAAAAGAGAAAACATTCATTATACCAAATATGTGATATATATAGTTTGTATGACTCGATGAACATATGAGCTGGTTTGCCCGAGAGGTTAAGGGGGAAGACTTAAGATCTTCTGCACATAAGTGCGCATGGGTTCGAACCCCATAGCCAGCATGTCTTTTTTTTTTTTTAATTTTTGTTTTCAGTCTAATCCTTGATTATTATTTTTTCCCTTTTGTTTATAATCTGGTATTTTCCTCTTATCTTCTATTTCCATTTTCATATTTCCATCTGTCGTTTTTATTTACTCTTCAAACTATAACCTTTTCTATTAGTTATTGTTTCTGTTTTTATTTAAATTTTCATAGAGATAGGTCCACAAATGGAAAGACAAACCTCGGTATTCGCATCTGCTTTGGAACCCGACTAATTTTGATGTAACATAAGGTAAAGCATTCCACACCCCGAAAAGAAAAAAAAAGAAGAGAGACGTATGGCCAGATTTTCTGAGATTTGAAAATATGTTTAAATGGTTGAAGTTGAAGTAGTAAGTAATGAAGGCAAATGACTACCTCAGCACTAGGCATATGTCCTAATTTCCACTTCTTGTTTTTAGTTTAAATATCCTATCAATGAAAGCAATTGATAACATCTTAAATTAGGTAGAAAAAAGATGTGATGTTGATTGTATCATCCGGTATTTGCTATTCATTGTAATCTAACTGAAGCTGAAGAATTTTTTTTTATAGTCATCTCTGATCACTTTCGATCTCAATCTTTGGGGTTACTTTTTTCCAGTAATCGTCATTTATATTTCAATATATTATTTGTACTAGTAATGGTTCATGGATGAATCTCTTAGAGTACTCGGTCTAATCCCGAATATACCAGCTTATGACTTTGTTTCCCATGAAATATATACAACCGAAACTTTCTACACCAAAAATATTCGCTTAAACAAAAGTATTCGCATTTTGAATGACGGCTCAAGAATCTCCAAAAGTCCGACCGATATGAAATTGATGTACGCACTCTCTGAAAAAAAAATTCATTCCTTAAGGTTCAAACCCGAGATCTTTTATTACAAGTATAAATACTTTACACTTCTATATATTTGGATCATTTGGAATTGAATAGAAACTAAAGTCACAAGATAGCATAGGATATCATTCGAATACTATATAGCAACTCTGATCAATGATTCTGATGGAAGAGCAGAGAACATGCAGTTCAATAACCCCACTATCTTAGGAAGCAATAATGTCCAGACTCCAAAGCAAAAGCTCTTGCCCTCCATTGGAAGAATTTAGAACTTTAAAACTATCGAATCATAATACATACTATAGATAGCTTTCCATAAGAAATGAAAATAGTAAACTTGAAAATGAAACTCATGATAGAAAAAGTTAAAGAGATCCTCCAAGGAAAGAGCACATTTGAAATTGACAGTATATGAGACGATGCAGCGCATATGAGTCCTAAATTCAACGAATAGTTAAACTCTTTGTTGATTGAATTCATCAAATGTAATGTCAGGTGCGTGTCAAATCCATCAAAAGTAGTGCACTTCGAGGAAATCCGAAGGGGGCAACATTTTTAAAAGTCGTCGGACCAACATAGGTTTTCCAAACAGAGCAGAATTTGCTCGTTCACAATATACTATGTATAGCAAAGAAAAGCTTGAGGTCAGAGAAAACCAAAACCATCAAAATATTTAATCAGAAAATACCAAAAACTGCATATCAAAGTTTTACAGAACCAGCAGTCAAAAACGAGACACGCTCACAAGCCTTTAAAAAAGAACTCTTTCACAGTTCAGAACTAATAAAACCTCACAAAACAAAAACGGTTTCGAGTCTGCTATTATTTTAGAAAGGGTCACATACTATCTCTTAAAATGACCCACCCATTCCTACAAAGGGATTTATTTGGCAGAACAAGCACCTTCCACATCTCCACATTTAACACTTGAGATTTTAGTAGGGCTCAACGGGCATGCGGAAGCTTGCTCCTGCGTATACGGCCTCTGATCCGAGTTCCTCTTCGATCCTCAAGAGCTGCATTGAATGAATAAAAATCAATAACCGTAAACAGACTAAAAAGAGTGCTGGAGATGTAAAATATTGAAAGAGGAGAGCAGTTTTTGTTGCGGGGATAAAAGTTTATGGCAAAAAACTTGAAGGATAACTAATTACCTGGTTGTACTTCGCGAGACGCTCTGACCTGCAAGGAGCTCCGGTCTTGATTTGTCCCTGAAAATTTCAAGGAAAATAATCGTTAATGCCTAAAAATTAATAAGAGTAAAATCCACATTTTACCCTAATCTAGAGTGCTAATTACCGTTGACAAACCGACAGCAAGATCAGCAATGAAGGTATCTTCGGTTTCTCCACTGCACCAATTAATCAAAAGATCATTAGAAAATAGTTTTATGAGATAACATAAACATGACTCAATAGGATTTTTGTTCTTTACCTGCGGTGACTGGTCATTACACCCCAACCTGCCTTCTTAGACATTTTCACAGCTTCAATACTCTCGGTCACACTGCCAATTTGGTTAACCTGACACACATTTGAGTATGAAATGATTAATCCAGTCTCAAAGAGGAAACTTACAGTATCAGGCCCAAATTATGTGAACTTATTAGCTGGCTGATCAAATAATGATACCTTGAGAAGAAGTGCATTGCAAGACTTCTCTGCAATTGCCTTGGCAACCCTCTGCACACAAAATAAACAATTACACACGGTGAGATAAGAAAACCTATAGAAATTGCTCAGGAACTAAGATACGTGTAATGTTTACTATTTCTTTTCGGTGACGATACAAACTTTAATAAGCGATAAATGTTGTTAAAGCTTCAACATTACCTTAGGGTTGGTGACAAGGAGATCATCTCCAACAATCTGTACTTGTTCTCCCATCTCAGTAGTGAGCTTAGCATAGTGCTCCCAGTCATCTTGGTCAAATGGATCTTCGATTGAAACAATAGGGTACTCAGACACAAATGACTTGTATAAATCCTTGAGTTGGTCACCTGAAATCTTTGCTTTGCCATCATTGTTCTGCAAAGAAGAATAAATTCAAGCAAATCTCAGTAACATAATGACAATTCAACCACAAGACTGCCTCGGAAAAAAACCCGAGAGTGAAAGAAAGCAATGCAAGCACTCCGGTTTCAGATTTGCCTTTATAGTCACACAACTAAAATAAAATAGAAATTAACGACGGGCAAAATTTGTAGCTAAGCAGCAAAATCTGTTGCTAATCTTTTTAAGCAACAGATCATAAAAACTTTGTTAGCTAAGAGAGACAGATTAGTGAAGAAGATCGTAGCTAATTCCAATAATTTTTTGTGGTGTCAGCAGTCAAAACTTGCCTCTTCTTTGAAGTTCAGGTCATAAGATTTGTCCTTCAGGTAGAATTCAGATGCAGCAACATCCATTCCAATGACCACCTTAAATGGTAAATCATGTCAGCCTTTAGATTATCTTAACAACAACTATGAAAACAAAGTATGGTGTGAGTAAAAGAGTAATGGAGATAACTCACCTTTCCGGTATAACCGGCTTTCTCAATGGCTGTCTTGAGCAATTCAAGACCTTCCTTGTTCTCCTGAATTTTTAATACCATAATCATGTGAATACAATAGGGTAAACATTCAATAGAAGGTCATACATCAGCATAAGAATATACTTCACCTGGATATTAGGAGCAAAACCACCCTCATCACCGACATTTGTGGCATCCTGACCATATTTCTTCTTAATCACAGCCTGCAATAACACATTATAATTATTATCAGAACAAACGAGATAAAGAGAGGTCGAAGAACAAATGTGAAAAAATTCAAACTAAATTGTGAGCCTAAGCATAGCCAAAGAAACCAATTGTTCCTCTAAATTTGAAGGCATATATAATTGCTTGGTCACATAAAATAATGTTTAGAGGCAGGTGTGGCAAACCGTATTTAATATGGATATCCCATATTATCCATCTGCATATCCATATTTTAGTAGATCATATCCATATTAGATCCACATGGTTACTTGTTTTTTTACATAACTTTGCCAGCCCTGTGTAGAGGTTATAGAAGCGGTTTTAAACCTTCAAATGATGATAGACTTCACAGCCCATCTTCATGGCCTCCTTGAAATTAGCAGCTCCAACAGGCAAGATCATGAATTCCTACAAAATAAATACTAATGAGAAATTTCATCTCAACAGGACTAATATGAGGCAGACAAAAATGTGTCTTACCTGCATTGCCAGTTTGTTTCCAGCATGAGATCCACCGTTAATCACATTGAAGGCGGGAACTGGCAATACCAACTTTTTGTTACCAGCCAGGTCAGCAATGTGCTGCAAATAGAAGAGGCAGTTAAGATAAGTAAACACATGATCGCATATTAATACAATTGCAAATAGAACCTCAAATTGTCCTAATAGCCTATAATTAATGAAGAGGATAAAAACTTTCTACTTTGTATTTTTTTTTTTTTGGGGAAATCAACATAAATAGCCGCCCACCAAAATAATAGCCAGCCAATGTAATTTTTTTTATATATTAATGTCTAATATACATTTTTTATACAAAATAGTGTGTATTATTTTCGATACACGATAGTGCATATTTGGCTAGCGAATGTAATTATTTTTTTAAAGACTTGCCAAATGTGAAACTTTTTTTTTTTTTTTTTTGGGGAGGTGAGACTAACATATGGATGCACAATAAGATCAAAGTTATGACTCCATCAATTAGAGTACATTCAAACAATCAATGGTTACCCAAACATGAGAAGATTAAAGCTGCAGAAGGTCACTTGAAAAACTAGTTAACAAAAAAGTCACCATCAAAAACTAACCAAACAATGTTTTGGAATACATTATGACAAAAAGGGAAAAGTATTCGTGTCTAAACAGTTAAATGTGCATTAGACTTCATGAAAGACAATTCTTCAGTATACCTTGTAAAGTGGAACATTCCTGACAGCAGCACCAGCTTTACACACAGCAAGTGACACAGCAAGGATAGCATTTGCACCAAGCTGAAGAAAAGCCAAATACAGTTGAACTCATGAATGGTGAACTTCTGATAATAGAAGAGTGTACTTGATACTTATCATAAATAGGCATACCTTTTGTTTGCACCAACCCCACTCGTTTTGAGTTCCATCTAACTCATGAACCATGAAGTTATCAAGAGCAGTCTGATCAGTTGGGTTCTGCAAAATAATAATCCATGCATTTCAGTATAGGATAATCCATCAAACAATGGAGAATTATGGTAATTTTTTCACCTAAGAAATGAACAATAGAAGCAACTAAACAAGGAAACAGTTATTAAACAAAAAATATTAAATGGGGGAAAACACAAACCTTTCCGATGAGAGCAGGGCCAATAATTGAGTTGACATTGTTAACAGCCTACAAGGTAAAAAAAGTTAATCAGCACTGAAGAGTATAATCATCAAAACTCAAGCTTTGGAATGAAAAACCAACCTTTGAAACACCCTTTCCGAGGTAGTCAGATCCTCCATCCCTCAATTCAAGGGCTTCATAGACTCCTATTATTAAAAAATGGAGAGGATAAATCCAATGTCGCCAGACAAAGGTGGCAATAACAAAACAAGGCGCAGTTACCAAGAATATTAACAGTGTTTAAGACAGAACTGAAAGGAGTCAAGATTCAAATTTCCACCCAAACTGAACTACACAGAATTCATGGATCAGATGACCCTCGAGAAGGTTAATTATCTCTATCTAATGGATTCTACAACCATACGAGTCATTTTTACTTCCCGGAAGTATCAATGAGAGTACTGATACTAAAAAATGTGTAAAAGTATCAATAAAAAGGGTAAATTCAAATCTATATATGGATAAGAAACTCTGATTTCAATTACACTAGTAACACAACGAACCGATTACACAAAGATACACATTCTCATCAATCTACATAAAAGAGTCACTATACACAATAGATAAGTAGATCTTTTACCTGTGGATGCACCACTAGGAACAGCAGCTCTAGCAAATACACCATTTGAGCAAGATACATCAACCTGCATATATACAAAAAAACTAAAATCAATACATCTGGAAAACAACAATCTCTACAAACAGATACTACAAAACTTTATCTACATCAACAACCAACAATGCAACATAAATCATCCTTAAAAACAACATCCTTTCATAAATCCAAATAAAACCCACAAAATCATCAACAACCAATATAACATAACAAGTCATTCTTTAAAAAAAAAAAAAAAAAAATCCTTTCAAAAATCCAAACGAAACCCATAATAGCAACAAACAATTTCAGCTAAATCATCACATGGGTTAGCATAAAAATCATGAATCTTGAAACTCTTTATCAAAAACCAACCTAACATAACAAGTCATTCTTTAAATAATGATTAAAAGAACACCTTTCAAAAATCCAAACAAAACCCATAGTAGCAACAAACAATTTAAGCTAAATCATCACATGGGTAAGCATAAAAATATGAATCTTCAAACAGATATAACACAACTTTATCTACATCAACAACCAACAATGCAACATAAATCATCCTTAAAAACAACATCCTTTCATAAATCCAAATAAAACCCACAAAATCATCAACAACCAATATAACATAACAAGTCATTCTTTAAAAAAAAAAAAAAAAAAAAAATCCTTTCAAAAATCCAAACGAAACCCATAATAGCAACAAACAATTTCAGCTAAATCATCACATGGGTTAGCATAAAAATCATGAATCTTGAAACTCTTTATCAAAAACCAACCTAACATAACAAGTCATTCTTTAAATAATGATTAAAAGAACACCTTTCAAAAATCCAAACAAAACCCATAGTAGCAACAAACAATTTAAGCTAAATCATCACATGGGTAAGCATAAAAATATGAATCTTCAAACAGATATAACACAACTTATATGCATCAGCCAATGTAACATAACAAGTCATTCTTTAAAAAAAAAAAAAAAGTCCTTTCATAAATCCAAACAAACCCCATAATAGTTACAAACAATTTAAACTAAATCATCACATGGGTAAGCATAAAAAAACATAAAAATATGAATCTTGAGACAGATATAACACAACTTATATGCATCAACAACCAATCTAACATAACAATCATTCTTTAAAAAAAGAAAACTCCTTTAAAAAATCCAAACAAAACCCATAATAGCAACAAATAATATAAGCTAAATCATCACATGGGTCAGCATAAAAACGCATAAAAATCAAATCTTGAAACAGATCGAAAAAAAAAAGATTTTAAAACATAGGAAACATCAAAAAATTCTGAAAAAATAATAATAGAGATCTAGACGAACCTCGACCGTTGGATTACCACGACTGTCAAAGATCTGACGGGCCTTAACTGATGTGATAGTTGCCATTTAGATCTGTTAATATGAATGAAGAGAGAAATAATAGTAGTGAAAGAGTGAAGAGAAAAAGTTGGTTTTGTTTTTGACAATGACAATGACAAGGGATACCACGTATATGTAGAGAAAAACTTGGGTTAATTACAACCGTTGATTTGGTTTTATAATCTTGATTAGTGGTCTTTGCATAGTAGTAGTAGTATACTTGAATTTTTTATTATTATTATTAAATAGGAATAATTGCACTTTTGATCCTTAATTTAACGATAAATTCTTTTTTTTGTCCTTGTAAAATATAACTCAACATATTTAGTAGGGTTTTGGCCATAGAAACCAAAAACTTTTTCACTTTTTTTGGAATTTTAGAGTTGGAGTTGTGTATAGTTTTTGCGACTAGTATTTTTTATTTAAATGTACTTGTTTTGGTTGTGAAAAACTTGAAAAACAAGTTTTTCTTGTTTTTCAAATTCCAAATACAACTTCAAGTTGTATTGGAATTTTCATGGCCAAACACTAATTTTTTTAAAAAGTGGATCGTTCTTATGGCCAAACGGGTCCGTAGTAGGTGTTTGACCATTAAAATCAAATATTTTTCACTTTATTTGGATTTTTAAAGTTGGAGTTAAAGATGGAGTTGTATTTGGTTATAGTTTTTGCAAAGAATATTTTGTTGTTTGAATGTAATGAAAATGAAAATAATGAAAACAGGGTTTTTGGCGAATTTCCATGGCCAAACGTTGCTTTTCAAATAAAGTGAAAACGTTTTTGGGAAAAACATGAAAAATTCTTATGGTCAAACGGGTCCTTAACATTTGATTACCTAAAATGTGTCTGTGTGTGTGTGTTTTTTATCCCTTCATGCAGAAAGCTTGTTAAAATTATCCATATATAAGAGTATATTACTGTCAAATATGAAGTAATTGTAAAAACTTTATCGTATGTTATAACACATGAATAATTAAGTAGTGGAACTGTAAATAATCATGGTGAATATTGATACGTGAATGGACTAAAAGTGCACAATTCAAAAAATTAAAGATTAAATGTGATTGATCTGATATTATAAGGACTATAAAAACATAACCAATAACTGAGAGATCAAAAATGTTATTAATCCTTTTTAAATTAATTAAGCAAATTTTATATATTCCAAATCTATGTGCTTTAGAAAGCCCCCCTCGAGTGTGTCGAAATGTTGTTACTTCTGGATCTAGGGGTGGGTTCCAATGGAAAAAAGCTGTTATAGTAGTTTTTGTCTTTTTCAAATATACAAAAATTAATTCAAATTCAAGTAGTAGTTATTATTTGGTAAAGTGATGTATTAGTACTAACTTGTTATGTAAGAAAGATTATAATGCTAGTGATAGTTTTGGAGAAACTGTATGCAATTAATGAATAACAATAATTAGATACAACTTGAGATTTTGCTATTGCCTTGTGTATAATAGAAGGTTTTTTCCACAAATTATTTGACAAAACATCTTAATAGTTAGAACTTGATTGACAAGTTAAGTGAAATAAATACTTGCATTGTTAATTTTGCGTGAAGCTAATGACATTCATAAAGTTACCATAAATATTTTTGTTATTACGATTCTCTCAAACTCTCTTCAAATATTTGAATTATTAACTATATTAATTTATAAGCTTTTCATGTAATTTTCAAGTACATCAATTTTATTTTTAGGAAAATGAAGAATATGTGACCAGATACAGAAGAGAAAGTATTATAAGTATCATTCACACTCATCTTCTTTTTATTTTTTTATTTTTTTTTATATGTAATGGAAATCACATTATAAATCATCAGATGTAGAAATTAGCACATATGACGACACTTGTGCTCTCATATAATATTTTCCTCAGATATTTGTTTTTAAAACATCTTTATATAAGGAGAAGATGATTTTTGTCTTTGAAAAAACTTATCGCATAAGGAACGACCATAATTAAGAATAGGGTAACAATTTTATTTTATTTTATTTATTAGCTTATGCAAATCTAATAAATTAATGATGTAAAATTTTACCTTATTTTTTTTTTATAATAATAATAATAATAAGGGCTCGCATGCCTTTTTCTTTTGCTTTCGGAACTCACTGATTCGCGCCGTGTAAGATTAATTAAAATAAAAGTACTTCCTATTAAGTTTTCTTTCGTTTTCAGGTGGAAACTTATTTGCACTAGGTGTTTATAGCAAACAAACACAACTTACCATGATTAAGTAATTTAATTAAGTAAAAATACATATTAATTGGTCAAGTTAAATAAAATTATTCTATATTCAAACACATGTCATGCATGTATTCATTTGATATTAATATCCTGTAGAGGTAAATTTTATCGAACTCAAACCCAATATTTAAAAAAAAAAAAAAAAAAAAGATCTTACTATCCCACCACAATCTTTCATGGTGAGAACTCGCATTTCATTATAGTGCAATTTGCTCAAAAAGAAACAAATGTGGTTTCTTGGGCAACAAGAAGCATACAACTAGAGACTTGTGAAACTGCGAACTTTAAAATCACGAGAATATTCCTTTTAATGGTGCTATTTTTGTACCATTCCATTTGTCTTACTAAGTGGGGTCACGAGAAAAATATAAAGGGCTAGGAGAATTTCAAGTTTGGCACACGAGATATTTACACTATTACTTTTTTGAGAATTTTACCCTACATCTAGAATTAAGGATGTATAAAACCGGATAAAGAGGGGAAAAAGTAATTTCCTACAACAAAAATGTGACCTTATAAGACATTAATCATTTGGTCTCTGACAAAGCGGAAAAAACGACAAGAAAAGCATAAAAAAGAAACAGTCTATGCATTAACACGAGAAAGGTGGTAAAATATGTGAATATTGATAAGCAGGTGGACTAAAAGTGCACAATTTAACTAATTGAAGATTAAATGTGATTGATCTGATATTACAAGGACTATAAAAACATAACTAAGGGTACTGAGAGATCAATAATGTTATTAATCTTTTTAAATTAATTAAACAAATTTTATATATTCCAAATCTATGTGCTTTAGAAAGCCCCCTCGAGTGTGTCGAAATGTTGTTATTACATCTAGATTAGGGGTGGGGTTCCAATGAAGAAAAGTTGTTAGTTTTTTAGTCCTTTTTAAATTAGTTTTTTAGGCCTTTTTAAAACAAAAAATAGTTCAAATTTAATAGTTAAATTAAATTGCTGTAATAAATAGTACTGTAACTTGTTATTTAGGAGATTGAGGTTGCGATATATTGCCTTCTGTATATAACTTGATTGACAAGGTAAGTGAAATAAATACTTGCATTATTACTTTTGCGGTAAGTGAAATAAATACTTGCATTATTACTTTTGCGTGAAGCTAATAACATTCTTAATGTTAGTACAACTATGATTTTCACAAATTCATTTCAAATAATTGTTATTAATTATATTATTCTCTTCATATAATTTTAAATACGTAAATTTTTCTCATTCTTTTCCTTCAATTAATTGAAATCGCATTATTTATAAATCATCAGATGCAGAAATGAGCACATATGACGACACCATTGCAGAGTACAAAGTTGACACATATAGCTCAAATTAGTTTGTTAGATCATATGTTTACCATAGAATAATAGGAATCAGTGATTTTTCGTGCTTGCATATAATCTTTTCCTGAGATGTTTGCTTAAAAAACTATTTTGTATGCAGATAAATAACCTATTCATTCATTCTTTCCAAAATTTCAGCAAAGTGTGGCATTAAATTACTGATATAATAATAATAATAATAATAATAATAATAATAATAAAGCATAGGAGAATCCACATACTTTTTTTTAAAAAAAATTCGGAATACTAATCCAATTAGTTCGAATTCACGCTATGTAGGATCGATTAAAGAGGGAAGCATCTCCTATAGAGGTAGAGCCAGGATTTTAAGCTTATATGCTCAAAATTTTAGTTCTTTTAAGTTACTGGGCTCGAAACTAATAAATCACACTTATTCAATATATTCTTAAGAAAAATAAATGGTTTGGCCAAAACAATTGGGTTCGATTGAACCTGTAAGGTATATTCTAGTTCCGTTCTTGAATTCTTATTAAGATTTTTTTCATTCTCGCGACTCAAACTTAATGTCTTTAATTAAGAATGAGAGATCTTATTTATTCTAACACGATTGTTGGGCGGTGAGAACTCTGCATTTCATTATAGTGCAATGTGGTCAAAAAGAAGGAAATTTGATTTCTTGGGCAACAAGAAGAACACAACTAGAGACTTGTGAAACTGCTATGTCAAAATCACGAGAATATTCCTTTTAATGGTGCTATTTTTGTACCATTTGTCTTACTTTGTGGGGTCACAAGAAAAATATAAGGGGCTTGGAGAATTTCAAGTTTGGCACACGAGATATTTACACTCTTTTACTTTTTTGAGAATTTTACGTTACATCTTGAATTAAGGCATTATAAAGCAGGACCGAGGGAAAAAAGTAAGTTCTTGCAATAAAAATGTGACCTTTATAAGGCTTCATTTGATCTTTTACGAAGCGGAAATAACGACAAGAAAAGCATAAAAAAGAAACAGCCTATACATTAACACGAAAAATGCACAATAAAAACTTACTTGTATTGTATATTTAGATGGTTAAATTATATCAACTTAATCAATTAGGTGAGAATATATACACACACACTAATCGATCATAGTTATGTAAGAAAAGTCTACATGCAAACACAACAACAACAACAAAGACATAACCTAGGTAATTTCACAAGTGGAGTTTGAGGAGGGTGATGTGTACGCAACCTTTTCCCTACCTTGTGAAGGAAGAGATATTATTTCCGATAGACCCACGGCTCAAGTAAAGCATAACAAAATCAAGTATGGAAAAGAAAATACACTAGCGAAGAAGACATGCAAAAAAATGAAGGAGAAGAGAACAGTAGCAATAAAACATAATACCGTAATCGAAGCAAATGATACAATATGTACTAATAAAATCGAAGAGTTGTAGGAGAATATAAGGAAATTAGACAACACTTGACTACCTACGCATCTTCTACCGAATTAATCTTCGGCTTTCATATCCTCCTATCTACGTGCAAACACATGTCAAGCATTATTTTTATTAATTTGGTGTACGGATATTAGTTTTTACCGGAAATTGAAATGCTAGTTTCTTTTTCTTTTCTCTATTTGCCATGTAGACTTTATCGACTATATGTCTCCTTTTTTTTTTTCAAGATGAACAACTTTTGGCTCGAGCAAGTTGACTTCCCATAAAAAAAAGTATAAAACTTCCTTTTACAAAAAAAAAGTTCCAGAGGAGAATATATAAACGCAATAGTTGAAAAACAATTATTTAATCAAGGGAAATTGTTTTTGTAGCAAAGTAGGCAATAATGCATATAAATTATACTGATCTATAGGCGTGGTTTGGCTCGTCATACTTTATAATAGCAATTTTATTATATCTCCACAAAAGAAAGCCATGAAATTAATCACTTTTCAAATACATGCACCTTTAGTCCAACTCAAAAGTGAAGGCCATTTTCGCACACCTTTTATTCCACCTAACCTCTGTGACCTTTGCCTTCTTTATTTTCAACTTTTTTTTATTGGTTCTATCTATTATTATTATTAATTTTTTATGGTTTCCTTTTAAGATAATATGTATTAGTTTGCTTTCTTTAGAGAAAATAATGATGGTGAAAGTACAATCGAGAGGGGATTTACAATAATAAACAATTTATCGATAACGCTCCCTAAGAAATTGAAAATAATTCCTTTTTTTCTATGACGATCGGGTACAAATTGAGTTAGCTAATGCACAACTCGGTTATTTCATCTCACGTATACTATTTTCCGTCATTACAAACACCGGATCATTATATTCGTCAAGATTAGACATCTCAAAATGTTTAACAACACCAGACTAATGACATTACGGCAAACACTTGCAACTTTCAAATTATTGGAACAATTCGAATTGTAAATATGAAGAATTTTTCCAAAATAAAAATAAAAATTAAACAACTACCAACACGACATCTTAAGTTAAGTTAATTAACTGTTTAAAACTCTGTCCCAATTATCCAACGGCCACACAAAACGTGATGAAAGGAGTACTTAAGAGAGGTAATCATGTAAAAAAAAATTCACAGCAAGCAAGCATATGGTAGACAGAAAATCGAAATCTACACCAAACTTTGGCGACAAAAACTTGGAACTTCGAAAAGTTATTGACTCGACAGTGGGGAAAATGTCCTTTGAGGCTACTCTTTAGATTTTGGTCCGAATTTAAATCTTTTTATACAAAATTTAATTTGGTTAAAAATAATATTTAGATCATCATCTTATACATTCATAAAATATTTGAAAAATAATTATTTATTAAAAATTTCATGGGGAAACATTATTCCTTTTTCTTCTTTCGACGAATTAATGATTGAGATTTGTCATTTATAATATTTGAAACTTACGTTTTAGATTAAAGAAGACTTCAGGTATATTTTAGGTATTGAATCAGGCGTTGCCGCGTTGGATAGTTAAATTGCTTTCTTTTGTGGCAAAAATTCATTCATCTGAATACCATGAAAAAATAACTGAAGCGCTGAGCTTAATGCCAAAATCTTTTAACTACAACCATTATATGTCTAAAGTTCAGCCTTGCCAAAGCCCTATTTCAGGCAAAAAATGCCCGAAGTTTGCTTCGAACGTGCATTATTACAAGGTCGGTCACCTATGTCTAAATTAGTAAGGTCTGCAAGTAAATTTAAAGTGGTAAGGTCTGCGCATATTCTACCCTCCCCAAATCGCATTTGTGTGATTATACTGTGTATGTTGTTATTATTGTTATAGTCATGTATGTCTGAAGTGGTTTCAAAATGGATATATTCAAAAAGAAGTCAAAGTAAGCTAAAACTTAAACACAATCCCAAAATGAAGTATGTCAATACTTCCCCCATAGTAGGATCAATTTTGGTTGATTATCACGATTTATGGAGATAGTCATTTAATGGCAGTGCAACATAGGGGAAATAATGAGACTTCACGCTTCACCAAATTATCACGGGCGTGTTATGACTCTAGCTAGTACGATATTCATGCTCCTATCTTGTTAAATTGTTATCAAATCTAATCGTACTGACAGAACTTACATGTGTTCAATTGTTCACATTCACAATTTATGACGAGCACGTCATAACTTTAGTACATGCTTCATTCTCCTATTTTGTAAATTGTTCATAATTCTTGCCGAATTGACCCTTCAAGAAGTTCCGTGATGTAGCAACAAGGCTATTTAATACAATCTTCATCCTCCTATTTTTGTTTCCCCACGATCATCCAAGGCTTCAACCGACCAATCAAGCAATTAGTCATTATCAGAAGTAGACTTATGACAAATGATACGAAACAAAAATAGCCAAAGGAATATGCTTAGACTTCTTGGAATAATAATCACTTGCATTCTCTAATTTATATTTTGTGACTACTATAAGAGAAATGGTTGAGCTAGGAAGTCAACTTGAGTTAATTATACTGTTTAATCAAATGGCAGAGCGTCAACCTGCACAATATTTTAAGCCAAAGCCACTATTTTTTGAAGTGGAGCGCACAAATTATTTAAGCCAAAGCCACTATGTAAAAGCGCAAAAAGGAGATAAGAACCATCGTACTTAATGAAGTTAAGCATACAATTATTTGAAACTCAAATTATTAAATAATTAAGGATATGAATTTGGCACTATGTCAATCAAACTGCGGTTAACATTCAATACTGTTGATATTAATTCAACCCCTCAAAGTTTTGAAAATCAAAGAATCGCTTCCTACTAGGGTCACTTTGCCTTTATTATTTTTCAAGCACACACTTCTCTGGAGCGCATGGCTATAAACCCTCACATTTTGCCATTCTTTGAAGCACACACTTCTCTCCAGCGCATGGCTAATAACCCCTCACGTAGCATAAATCGACGGCTTTTAAAACACTGGATAAATGTAAGTCCTCTTTATTCATGACAATGACATTCAAGGACCAAAAAGTGGGTGAAATTAAGACACCAAAAACTCAACACCATAACTTGAAGAAGATAGCTAAAGGACAATTACAACGACTTGGTACCCCACCAGTGGGAGGAACTTCCAAAATGTTAAGTCCCATTTGAGGGATTCAATGGCCTTTTCATTTCCTCCAGAAGCCACTTTTGCTTCCAAACTGAGAAGCCAAATGTAAATTAGCCTGTTCCAAATTCTTGAAGCAAATCGTTTTATAGGATTCTCTTTGTGTAGCCAATATGAAATTGTTTCTTTTTAGCAAATACATACATCTTCAATTATACTTGAGCACAGACGTCGGATTCAAACAAGTTGGTTGAAAAGAACAAAGAAATTCAAAGTGAAGTTGTTACACTGCTGCCCTACACATATAAGTTATAGACACATGCTCAATAGCATTTGACAGATGGACATAAATTACCAACCGGAAAGGAAGTAATTTCTGAAATGAAACTTCTTATCAGACCAATACAACTTTA
Organism: Lycium ferocissimum; assembly: GCF_029784015.1. Classification (NCBI taxonomy): domain Eukaryota; kingdom Viridiplantae; phylum Streptophyta; class Magnoliopsida; order Solanales; family Solanaceae; genus Lycium; species Lycium ferocissimum. The sequence continues at coordinate 73,731,968 of NC_081346.1, read as the reverse complement.
ATCTCCTAGTCTCCTACCTATTCTATGTCACATTTTCATCCAAACACTTAGGTTCCTGTAGGCATATAACAGATTGCATCTTTCAAAAAAGTCGCATTGCCCAAATAAAGACTATACTGCACTAGTTTGTCTTGAATGGCGCGAAGTTTCTGTCTTTTCATGCCAACTTGATTCAATACAAAACAGACATTTACCCTGAACAATTTAAATGCAATGACTACTTACTGTACCAAGTATGGGACAAACTCGACATATCCTTTTTTCAAAATTTAGAAGAAGAGATGAACCACTACTCATCTAACAATTTCTAAGACTTTTTTCTAAGTCGTTACTGCCAAGAAAAAAAGAGAAGCACCAATAAATCCATCAAATTATTTGTAAAAAGGCTCCATTAAGTCGCGTATCGGTTAGAAAGCCAACTTCAAGCTTATTAGTCCTCTGCCTATCAGAGCCACATTTTACCACGAACTACACTTCCACTGGGAGCTAACACAATGTGCAACACCAGAATCATTAGAACTATTCACATTGCCCAAGCCCTCAGAATCACACTGTACTCTGCCAAGTTTTGATCTTTTACTCCCAAGTTAACTCAGTTACAGACAAACAACACAAAAATAATAAGTAGTTGTAACTTGATTTGGCTAGTAGTTTCAAGAATGATCAGATACATTCGTAAAAGACGATCCAACCATTCATCCCAGTATAATAAAAAAACATATACTCCCTCCATCCCAAAATAAGTGTCACCTAAGCAAAAATCACGCTCATTAAGAAATCAATAAATATTGCAGTAAGACTCAGAAGAAGTGGTGAAGGATTATACCACCCTGCTTTTGGTGGGCTGTTTGGAAGGAGAGGAATGGTAGATGCTTTGAAGATAAAATCAATTCCATATACAAAGTAAAATGGTAGATGCTTTGAAGATAAAATCAATTCCATATCCAAAGTAAAATGGAATTGTATTGTATCTTTATTCTTTTGGTATCTTTATTCTTTTGGTGTAAAGAAAACTGCATAGAGGAGGTAGATGATTTGGTAGATTTCTTAGGTGCCCTGTAAATCTGTTTTTTTTTCTTTTCTTTTCTCTCTCTGTTGAACTCTGTTTTTCTGGAGGTGGCCAGCATACCCTTAATGCTGAGGAATACAATAGTACCAGTTTCAAAACAAAAAAAGAAAAAAAGAAATCAATAAATACAATGTGGAGTTTACTAAACTACCCCTATTTATTAGATATATTTTGAATATTGAGCAATATTAAAGAACACAACTTCTTTAATGCTAAGGACATAGTTGGAAAGACTTGCCAATTCTTGTCTTGAATTTCTAAGGGGATACTTATTTTGGGACAATTTTTTTTGGAGATGACACTTATTTTGGAACGGAGGGAATAGTAAAAGAGGAAGCATTCTCTACTAGAATTATAAACTAAGCTTCATAATCTCCAAAAACAAGGGTATCATTCAGTATTCACCATAAGACTATTGGCAAGTAAAACCTGAAAGTTTTGGCCTAATGATCATAATAAACTCATACATATTTATTTTTCCGAATCTGAAAAAGAGATATGCCAATACTCATATACGAAAAAGCAGTTTCTACGACTAAACAACTTTCAACAACAAGCATCAAAATCTTATACACTCAACCCATTAGTCCCCAGCCTATCAGAGCCACATTTTATCAAGTACTACAATTCCATGGCATGCAGCACAATGCGCAAAACCAGAACTTATTGACATTGCTTAAATCCTGAAAATCACACTGTATGCTGCCAAAGTTTTGATCTTATAATCCCAAGTTAACTCAGTTATACACTAACAATTATACAGTATGACAATACAAGAATAATACGCAATCCCTCTGTCCAAATTTATGTGACACACTTTCCTTTTTAGTCAGTCCAAGAAGAATGACACCTGCCTATATTTAGGAACAATTTAACTTGAAACTTTCCAATTTATACTTAATGAGATGATTTATACTCACGCAAATATTTATGACTTATATTAGATCACAGGTTTAAGAAGTATTCCTTTTTTCTCTTAAACTCCGTGCCCAGTCAAGCACGTTCACATAAATTTAAATTGGGACGAAGGGAGTAACAAGCTAGTATTCCTGAACCTCAATTTGGTTAGCATTGTCAGGAATGACAACATACATTCATAAAAGATAATTCAAGCATTCATCAATCATCCCCGTAAAACATTCAAAAATGTACGAGTAAAAGAGGAAACATTCTAGACCAGATTTATAAGCTAAGCTTCACAATCTCCAAAAACAAGGGTATTATTCAGTACTTATCAGAAAAAGAAAAAAAAAGAAAAAAACAAGGGTATTATTCAGTAATTCACCATAAGACAAGTAGCAACTAAACAAGATTTAGCCTCATGATCATAATTAACAAAAAGAAACGAAAACCTCTAAAGAGCCTTGAGGATATCCTCAGCGCTGCTAACAGTGAAAGCTCCACCTTCCTCTAAATTCAAGATTTTAACAACTCCATCTTCAACAAGCATAGAATATCTTCTAGACCTAACACCAAGCCCAACAGGCTTATCACTAAGGTCAAGTTCACACCCAATAGCCTTAGTAAACTCCATATTCCCATCACTCAACATCATCACCTGTTGGATGAATAATTCAAAGTTAGAGTAGAAAACCAAATTTGTTTAGTATTTGGGTATTTGTTTAATACATGTCCAAATACTATCTTTAGTCAGAATAACATAGGAATAGAGTTTATGTTTTGTACTATTAAAAAATAGGGGGATTGCTAGCTATTTTCTTGTGGTAGAAATACTACAACAACAACAAGAAGATACTCAGTATCATCCCACAAGTAGGGTCTGCGGAGGGTAGGATGAGACCTTACTCATACCTTTCTGGGGTAGATAATAGACTGTTCCCGATAGATCCTTGGCTCAAAAGAAATGTAACCGACGCAGGAGTGCAAGAAAAATGAGATAGCAAAATAGCAAGAAACAAAACAAGTGCAGCAACAAATAATAATACACATTGGAGAAGAAGAAATTACTCGATACCTAAATCATACTACTAAAAGTACGACAACAGTCAAGCTAACTACTAAACTTCTACCCTATATTTTTTGTGCTAGAAATATAGCAGAAAAATAGCAGAGAGCAGAGAATACTCCCTTTGTCCATTTTTACTTGTCCATGTTTGACTTAGCACACCCCTTAAGGAGTAATAAATAAAATGACAATTTTACTAAATGACCCCTAGTTATTTATAAATCATCTAAATAATTAAAATAATCAAACATACTTTAAAAGTTGTGTAGCCACTAACTCCCTGAAATTTCCAACCCAATAATTAATAAATAAAACAAATGAATGGTAAATTGTCTAGTGATTTTTATGAACAAGTAAAATTGGACAACTACTTTTAGCATGTTGACAAGTAAAAATAATAATAAAGTAATAGAGAATTATTTGAGTTTATGAGTACAACAACATACCCAGTGAAATCCCCAATGCGGGGTCCGGGGGATAAAGTTCCAAGATTTCATCGGAAGATAGGGAGGTCATTTACCGAAAAAAGAGAAAACACAACGAGAAAGCACAATGTCAAGAAAGGTTAGATAAGTACAAGCTTCAAAGCAAAATGCAATGACGAAACTAAAGAAAGCGAATAAGTCGAAAATAGGTGCGAAAAAATGAGCGATCGCCAGGATAAATAAGATAACCAAAGTACTGAAACAACATATAGTAGCGAAACAAAGGACACAGATATTCGAAACAACGACTACCTACTAGCCTTCTACCTAATCTAAGTCCTCAAAATATCTAAGATCGTACCGAAGTATGAGAGGTCTCCTAATACTTTTCGGCCTACCACCCGGGGAGTTTGTCACTGGTAGATATGGTGGCAGTGATTCTTGATTTGGCGGTGGTAGGAAAATATGACAGCAAGATAGCGAGATATAAAGCAAATGAAGCAATAGTAATACACATTGAAAATATAAGAAACTATGCGATTACTAAATAATACTACTGCTACGCGATTACTAAATAATAATACCGCTACGCGATTACTAAATAATTCAACACCTCATCATTAATGTCCAAATTGTCCTTCCAAGATTTCATCACAAATGCATCATTCACCAAAATACAAGCAAATGTTGTCAACCCCTTTAGCCTTAAGCTCCTTAAGATTTCTCCACGAATCCCGGAAGATGTTTTTGTGAACAAGTTGGTGTAAATGAACCTGGACAGCAAAAAGAATGGTTTTTCCCCATTTGTGAGGTCAGATATTGAAATGGTTTTTGGCTCATCGGATGAATCGAAGTAAGAAAGTGTTGAATTGGGGAGCTTGTCTCCAACAGATATGGTGGCGGTGATTCTTGATTTGGTTGTTGTTGTGGTGGTGGAGTGGTTGAGAGATTGGTTGAGTTTGAGTGGGAAAGGAGGGGTAAAATCGGAAGAAAAGGAGAAAAGGGTGGATTTTTCCTACCTTTGTGGGGAGAGGCTGTTTCTGGTAGACCTTCAACTAAAAAAAGAAATCGAAGCAGGATTGCAAGGAAAATATGACAGCAAGATAGCAAGACATAAAACAAATGAAACAACACATGGTAATATATATTGAAAAATAAGAAACTACGCGATTACTAAATAATAATACTATTACTACGCGATTACTAAATAATTCATCACCTCATCATTACCAACTTGTTCTTCCAATATTTCATCACAAATGCATCATTCGCCGAAATACAAGCAATTGTATCAACCTCTTTAGCCTTAAGCTCCTTAGATTTCTCCACGAATCCCGGAAGGTGTTTTTGCGAACATGACAGCGGAAAGAGCGGTTTTTTTTGCCCTTTGCAAGGTCAGATATTGAAAGGGTTTTGAGTTCATCGGATGAATCGAAGTAAGAAGATGTTGAATTGAGGAGTTTGTCGCCTACGGATATGGTGGCGGTGATTCTTGATTTGGTGGTAGTAAGAAAATATGACAGCAAGATATAAAGCAACAAATAGTAATACACATTGAAAAATAAGAAACTACGCGATTATTAAATAATAGTACTACTACGCGATTACTAAATAATTCATCACCTCATCATTAATGCCCAAATTGTCCTTCCATGATTTCATCACAAATGCATCATTAACAGAAATACAAGCAATTGTGTCAACCCCTTTAGCCTTAAGCTCCTTACATTTCTCCACGAATCCCGGAAGGTGTTTTTGTGAACATGTAGGTGTAAATGCACCTGGGACAGCAAAAAGAACGGTTTTTTTGCCCTTTGTGAGGTCAGATATTGAACGGGTTTTGAGTTCATCGGATGAATCAAAGTATGAGAGTGTTGAATTGGGAAGTTTGTCACCGATAGATATGGTGGTGGTGATTCATGATTTGGCAGTGGTAAGAAAATATGACCGCAAGATAGCAAGATATAAAGCAAATGAGGCAACAGATAGGAATAAAATAAGAAACTACCCGATTACTAAACAATACTAAGTGATTACTAAATAATACTACTGCTACGCGATTACTACATAATACTACTACAAGGCGATAACTAAATAATTCATCACCTCATCAGATGAATCAAAGTATGAGAGTGTTGAATTGGGAAGTTTGTTACCGATAGATGGTGATTCTTGATTTGGCGGTGGTAAGAAAATATGACCGCAAGATAACAAGATATAAAGCAAATGAAGCAACAGATAGGAATAAAATAAGAAACTACGCGATTACTACATAATATTACTGCTACGCGATTACTACATGATACTACTACAAGACGATAACTAAATAATTCATCACCTCATCATTAATGCCCAAATTGTCCTTCCAAGATTTCATCACAAATGCATCATTAACCGAAATACAAGCAATGTTGTCAACCCCTTTGGCCTTAAGTTCCTTAGATTTCTCCACGAATCCCGGAAGGTGTTTTTGTGAACAAGTAGGTGTAAATGCACCTGGGACAGCAAAAAGAATGGTTTTTTTGCCCTTAGTGAGGTCAGATATTGAAAGGGTTTTGAGTTCATCGGATGAATCCAAGTATGAGAGTGTTGAATTGGGAAGTTTGTCGCCAACAGCGATGGTGGCTGTGATTCTTGGAGTGGTGGTTGTGGAGTGTTTTAGAGATTGTAAATGGTGGAAGGGTTGTTTGAGTTTGAGAGACAGGGGGGCAAATTGGGAAGAAGAGGAGAAAAGATTCGATTTTTTAGGGGTAAAAAGGGAAAGGGGCTTTGGGGTTGTGGATTTTAGTAGGAGTTTTGAGAGAGTGAAGGAAGCAGTAGCCATTGGTGTGTGTGTGTGTGTGTGTGTGTGTGTGTGTTTTGGGGGAAAATGAGGAGTTATAGAAGATTTTTGTGTGTTGTCTGTGATATGTATTCTTTAAGATTTGGTCTTTCTGTGGCTTTTTGGACACTTTTGGGACAGGAGAAACTATGAAAGGTTAGAATTTTGAAAGGTGTTAAAGAATTTTTAAGAGGCTGACACTTGGCTTTGATTCCTTGTGGCAAAGATATTTTAAGAGGTTGACACTTGGCTTTGATTCCTTGTTTCTAGTATTAGCTCAGTTTGTGATTTATTTAATTGAATATGATCAATTTTAGTTATCGTGTTTATTAAAAATAATTAATCTAAAATAATTGTCATTTAAAAAAGTTAAGATACAATTAATTATTTTACCTGCCAAAAAGATGAGTTTTTCCTGAATGTCAGATCGGATATTGAAAGAGTTTTGAGTTCATTTAATGAATCGAAGTATGAAAGTGTTGAACTGGGAAGTTTGTCGCCTATTGATATGTTGGCGGTGATTCTTGAATTGGTTGCGGTTGTGGTGGTGCAGTGGTGAGAGAATGGGGTAAATTGGGAAGAAGAGGAGAAAAGAGTGGATTGTTTTTTTGGGTTGGGGAGGGGGGAGGGGAGGGGAGGGGAGGGAAAGGGATTTTGGGGCTGTGAATTTTAGAAGTTTTGAGAGGGTGAAGGAAAGAAGAAGTAATGCTGGCAGCCATTGTTGAGTTCTGTGTCTGTTGTGTGTGTTTTTCAGGAAACTCAGGCGTTCTAGAAGATTATGTGCTGCCAATGGTGTTCTTTAGATTATAATTTATAATTATAATCGAAACTAACTTATCTACCTGATAAAACACTTTTAAATTTGACGATATACCACAAGATATTTAAAATCAAGCTATAAAATTTATATCGTTAATCAAATATAATATAAATTTTATTGCAATCCAGATATATTCCGCCTTGTATGACGTACCAAACAACCCCTTCAGACTTGGCTTTTTGGACACTTTTGGGGACAGGAGAAACTATGAAGGGTTGGATTTTGGAAAGGTGGCAAAGATATTTTCGGAAGGTTGACACTTGGTCTTGATTCCTTTTCGCAATTACGCAACAATTTTTTGCGCGGATCTCCTTTTTACCCCTCAATTTATTTGTCTTTAATTTTTGCTTTTCGTTTAAAAAGATAGCCGAAAATATCTTGAAGTTTTGTGTTCGAACTCCCGCTTAATCAAAAAAATTCGCAAGGTAAGATTTTACAAAAAGTCGAGTTTGTCTTAAGGCATGACTAAAGTCAGTCTTATGCGGCAGATATTAGCTTAAGGCATAACTAAAAATCTGTCTTATAAGAAAAAGCGTAAGTATCCGACATAATTTTAGTTATCCCTTAAGGCAAAATCTGTCGCATAAGTCAGATTTTTCCTTAAGGCATAATTAAAAGCTTGCTTTATAAGGCAAAGTCTTCCGTATCCGGCAGACTTTTAGTTATGTCTTAAGGCAAAGTCTGCGGCATAAGATATTTTAGTTATGCCTAAAATATCTCGAAGTCTGCGCAATAAGTCATTGCCTTATGAATTTTTTTTATTTTTATGACTAAGTCAGAATTCGAACCTAGAACTTCGAGATATTTTAAATGAAATGCAAAAATTAAAGACCAGCAATTTGAGGACAAAAATTAAAGATCACCCACGCCCAAAGAAGAATAATCGTGGAAATTGCCCATTGTGCAATTGTGTCAAAGGACCGGCCCTATCCTTCCTTTGATAGACTCAGACCTCGATCTCATTGAACTGGGCTACGAGTGGTAGGTGTAAAATGACTTATTGCGCTGAGCATCATTTTTAGAGACTTTGTTACATGGGCTGAACCTAGTATCCATTTCAAGAAAGAGGACGAGGTAAGGGCGAAGTGCCCATTTTCGTGTATACGCCCCTTTTTCGTGTTTACACCAAATTAGTATAATTTACTGTAGTTACATAATTTAATATAGTAAATATAAGCATCTATTAACCATGATTGAGTAATGTTATTATATATTCATACAAATGGCTTGCATTAATAGAAAAGCAAGGATATGAACTCGTGTAAGTAGGAAATAAAAAATATCTATTCTAGTTCTATCATCAGTTATGAATTTAAATCTAAGAGAAATTTTAGAGAATGTTTGTTATTCTGAATTTTTTTTAATCTTTTCTGAGTAATAAGGAGATAAAAAAAAATTGGGTCAAAAGAAAATGCATTGATTTATTCGCTACTAATTCCTATTCGCTACTAATTTATGAGACCACTCTGCAGAAGAAAGAAACGTGGTGAGACAACAAAATAAGCAAGTGGCAAACTGTACATGTCTTCTTGCAAAGCTACACGTGGCACCCCACCGCCTTGTTACACAAACTCTTCCTATAAAATTCATTACTTCCCATTATTATACAAAAACACTCCATTTTATTTTTCTACTCTAAGTTTCTGTCCAACAATAAAACACCAAGAAAATGAGTCAAATAGACGATAAGAAGGAAACAGTGACATTTCGAGGAGTAAGCCACGACGAAGAAGGCAAAACAAAGGTAACAAAACTCGAAACCGACACGCACAACATTGAAACCTTAAAACACATTGAAAAAAAACTTATAGACAAAGGTATACACAGAAAAGACCGTCGTCCAATAGATGGTATACCATTAAATAAGCAGTCAAAATCAGGACATGGTGGGAAATTCACATGGGAAGGACCAAGAGATGTGGTTGATAATATACTTGATGATGATGTTCCAGCTGCTATAGATGAAAATGATCCAAATTATGTTGATGAAGAGGAAGAAGCTAGTGGAGTTGAGGGTTTAGTTGTTGGAGAAGTTGCTGTTGCTAAGGTTGCTGATGAAGGTGTTGCTAGAGTTGATGTTGTTGATCGTGTTTTACAAGAAAATATATAAGGTCTTAGTAATAAAAAAAACTACTTGTTGTTTTCCTAGATTGTACTCTATTCCTTTTAGTTTGTTTATTTTACTTGTCTTTTTAGTCTCTACTCTCCTCAAATTAAAAAGAATGTCACTTCTATATTTTCGCACATCATTTTACTAGCATAAAACTATAGCTATGGAAGTACTTGCTCTTTTGTTTAACAATGCGACATTAGTGTTGCATATTCCTCAAAATGTATGGAGATAATGATATCAATGAATGTTGAAAAAGCAAGTGAGTAATGTTTGGTTGAATATGAATAAATATAGTGAAAGACAAGAACACAATGGGGATGTAGCTCAGATGGTAGAGCGCTCGCTTAGCATGCGAGAGGTACGGGGATCGATACCTCGCATCTCCACTTTTTATCCCACATGTCTTTTTCCCTTTTTTTTTTTTTTTTTTTTTTTCCGGTTGTTGTTTATAACAGGCCCATTTCTCTCCTGGGCCAATTGTTTGTTTGGAGATTAACCCATCTTGGGTTGCATATTTAAAGAAATAGCACCAATTGCCACCTTTAGGCCCTGTCTATAAAAAATAGCCACTTATAATTGCTATCAAATTTGGTTCAAAATTCCATGATAATGACAGATCTCTTTAATTGTAAGGGTTGATGGAAAGTGGAAATTTGTGGATTTTAGCAGTTGAAATTTGCTGTGAACAGCTTTGTAGAAACTATTCCCAACTTATGTGGTGCCATGTGAACAGCTTTGTAGCTTTGTAGAAACTACTCGCAGTTTATGTGGCATCTTTTCAAATGTCGAGGATGGCACTTCATGAAGACCAACAACTTACATGGCATGTCCTGTTTCTCATTACTTAATTTACCCCCCATGTTTTGGTGGTGACTTTAGGATTAGTCAATAAGCTACTTTACTTTTGGACATTTTGCATTTTTGTCAACTTCTATTTGGTGCAGTGTCTGATAAAAAGCATAATATTACGTAGTACTAAATTGGCCACACTGTTACGTAGTACTAGTCAAAAAAATGCTTCTTTAAAAAACCGTTATTTTTATTCTTTGCCTTTTGGAATAAAGTAACAGTGATATATTTGCTCGTGCTTTTGTTAGAAGTATGATATGATGTTTAACGTCATTGTTAAAGCTTTATATAAATGCTTAATATAGAATATTAAACAAAATCATATGTAGTGTTCCTACCATGGATTCGTATTTAGACCCTTTGATGTAGACTAAATAGGCGTTTGGACATGTGATTTTATCTCGCGAGCGTGATTTTGGAAAAATTTCAGGGAGTAGTTCCTGAGCTATTGAAATTAAAAAATCGTATTTAGAAACGGTTTGTGTAGCATAATTTGGGATTGCACACCATTGAGGAGTAGTTCCCCTTGCCTATGATAAGCTACTTTAATATTCGAATTCAATGGTTTAATAAATTTTCTACTCAACAACTAAGAGATCGTCTTGGACAAGATCTAGAATTGTTCTCAACGGATTTGTGTAGCCATAAATCCTATTGTATTCATTGAGATATGTTGACTTTGTATACTATTCCGTTGTAAATAAGCGAATCATAGATTCATTGGGTCTTGAAATTATATAAATATGGGTCTTGAAATGATATAAATATGATAAGAATGAAAACAACAACCACATGATTTCATGTCCCATCTTTATATCAAAGGTTTAATTGTAAGTTTGGATGGAGAATGTTTGTTGTAGTATGCATAGCAAAAAACTATTTATTGTTTAAATAAAGTTGAACAAGTAAACACGAATGTTCGGTGGCAGCGATGTGGCGCCTCCGCAAAGTACACTTATTATGTGTCACGTCAGTTTCACGTCAACATTTGCATTTATTTGTTCAACTTTATACAAGTTGAGGTGCCTACTTGTGCACACTCAGAGTTGGAGGGCATACTTGCTAGCTGAGGCCAAATTTGAAGGCATATTTATGTATTATGTCTTAAATAATCAGCGGGCATCATATTTTCGAAAATATTACCATCTTTATAGTAGCTTAGTGAAAAGAGATTGGCCTCGGTTCATAAGAAATTTTGAGCCGGGATGCAAAATGCTTTTTGGTTGATTTATGCAAAGGTCCCTTTAATTTTAGGCGACTATTTAGATTAGTTCTGTAAATAAATATATATGGTCCTTGGAGATTACCGTCGACTTTAAATCTAATATTTACTCATATATTGCTCAATTTTTTAGATAAAATATTAGATTGCTCGTCTAACGTATGTAATAACTTAGAGCCCGTTTGGATTGGCTTATAAGTTGGTCAAACTAGCTTAAAAGCCATAAAAATAGAAAACAACTTAAATTAAGTTAAAAAGTGCTTAAAATAAGTCAAAATCAAGAAGTTGCTCAACCCCAACTTTTTTTTTTTTGGCTTAAAAGCCATTTTGGTTTGACCAATAACTTTACGCTTTTATCCCTTATATTTTCTATTAATTTCAATATTACTCTTACTTCTAAAAATCCTTTAAGCACTTTTATCTAAATACGTAATTACTTATTTATAAAATAACTTTCAGCACTTAAAAGTACTTTAAGTATTTATGCTTAAAAGCCACTTTTTTTCCAGCTAATCCAAACATGCTCTTAATATTTTCTCATAGAACTTTAAGTTTACTTAAAAGAGAGATCGTAGTTTGAAAAGTCTATAAGTTGCAAGAGAAATAAAAAGAAGGTAATTTACTACACATCAGCTAGTCTAAAAAGGAATAACAGACAAAAATTTCACTTCCCCCTTTTATATATAGACTAGCGACGATAGATAAAAGCAATTACTCTATAAGAATAAGGAAAATCATGACAAAGATAGAATTTGTGCACCTGTTGCTTGCCCAAACTATACGTCCATATTGAACTATTGTCCCAAAGGTGACTCCAGTGATGTTAATTGCCTCGTTGGTTAAAGGGAAAAGTGATGTTAATTGCCTCGTTGGTTAAAGGGAAAAGTGATGTTAATTGCGATTTGAAACAAATATATATCGTTGGTTAAAAAAGGGAAAAGTGCAAATTTACCTACTAAATTTGCGATTTACAAAAGAAATATATATACGTTTCGTTAAAAAAGTTATGCATAATATCTCGTTTAATTATACAAATAGTGGCAATTCTAATATCTCATTAAAATAAAATTTTCGACACAAATTAAACCAGCCCCACACTTTTTAAAAGGGTCAAAAAGGGTCAAATATACTGTTTATTCTATTTCTAAAATTTAGTTAGGTTAAGTTTAACATTTTATACATTTCTTATTTCAGTTGGTTTTCGATTGTGTATTTTCAGAAAATATCTTAAATTACTTAATAAAAGATTTAGTGTTTGGACATTGAATTATTGCATTTTTTTTTTAAAAAATATAGTATTTGGATTGAGTTTAATTTGTGGGTCGGGGGGGGGGGGGGGAGTTAATGAGTTATTTTAATAAAATTTTGTTACCGATTTTCATTAAAATATTGGTAAATCGGGGGTATTTTTGACACATCGATAAAGGATTTAAATTGAGGTATATTTACACCTAATGTAAAAGACTAATATGATTTATTTCATTTTCAAAATAACCAAAAAGAAGTGGGATAATTCGTAATAGTATACATTGTCGAGAAAATCAGACTATCTTCTCTATTTGGAAAATTTTTTTTTATGCTTTCACAATTTGTTTATTCTATTTGGAATTAAAATAATTAGTGTAGAGGTTAATGTTAACATTTATACATTTCTTATTTCAATTGAAAATTTTAAATTAAAAATATTGATAAATTTTCATATTGGATATTGACTTATTCTCTAAAAACCAATATCTTAAATTACTTAAGTAGTTAAATTAGATTTAGCAAGTGTTTGGACGTGAATTGGATTGCATTTTTTTTTATATATAAAAAAATAGTAGTGTAATTTGAGTTTTCAAATACACCAAGATGAGGAAGAGTTGATGGTTTAATTTTGTGGAATTGAAGGGGGGGGGGAAGGTCTTATTTGGGGATGAGTTATTTGAATGAAATCGGATTTTACGTTGTTTTGTTGGAATTGGTATTTTCCATCCGTTAAGAATAAAAGCAATGGTTAAAATTTGTTTAAAGTAGCCCTGCGTTAATAATAAATGCAAGGGTAAAAATTTGGTTGAAAATGGGTTAAAAGTGATTAATGAGATGGATGAAATCTAATATACCACTTTATGGAATGAGAAAAAAAAAAGAGAAAATTGAATAAAAAAATGTTGTTGCTATGATATTTTATTCTCTTTGTGTAAATACTTGTAAAGGGGTATATGATTTATTTCATTTTCTAGTAATATATTTTCTGTTAGCAAAAAGAAGTGGGATAATTCGTAATAGTATACATTGTCCAGATCTCGTCAGCTTCTTCTCTATTCCACGAGGTGAAATATCCTTAACGCACTGTTTTTTTTCCAACTTTGGATCTTTCTTCACGCATACAGTATGTGTTCCAACGGGTATAAGGTTTGATTTGGAAATGAGATGTGTTCATAAAAAATTTAAAATAATTTGATGTGAAATGAAAAAAGAAAAATTGAAATAAAAAATGAGAAAATCCTACGGTTTGAAGCCGGGATTTTCTTCCAATTTTCACTTGCTCGACTCTCAATTGACTTTTAATGCGAGTATTAGGTCGGATTCAAAATATAAAGTAGGAAAAGGAATGAAGAATTACAATTAAGAAATGGTTTAACATTTTCTATGTATGCATAAATTTAATGGTTACAACTCATTTAGGAGAAATGAGATGTCGTAGTAATTATGTAAAGTGTGTAAAATTTTTGACGTGAAATGAAAAAAGAAAAATTGAAATAAAAATGATGTAAAATCACTATTTGCTCCCGTAGATTATTTCTTCCGCTTTAGTATACGTATGATGCTACGACTTCTAAGGAGTTCAAAAATGTCCATTTTAATATATAATAATTTTAACGGAGAAAGTCAAGTTAACTTGAACTATTACAATTGATGCAAAATACCCAAAATCCGCACTTGAGCCTTAAAGTTGTCCAAAAATTGCTAACAAGGATTAAACACGTGCAACTTTTAATTAGTTACCATATTTAATTAGCTAATCTAATTAAGTTTTAATAATGTTAATGGGATCAACATTCCATCAAATAAACCCCCAGAACCACTTAACCCATTTCATTATTAGATCATTGAACATTAGCAAAACCAGCAAAAGTGTGTATTCACAAATTAGCAAAACTACAGTTAACTCTTTTGTAGTCTTGGACAAAAAACACAGTAGTTTCACAACTTAATGCATCAGATCACATCAATGTATGAAATTGTGCTATCATTAAGCTGACTATTAGATAATTAACAAGCAATCATCTTTTATAACTCAAACAGTAGTATTAAGTATTTTATCTATGGACCAACAGTAGTCTTATAACTCAAACAGTTACAGTCAAAATCTTATAACAACTTTTTGTGTACATTATTCCAATTTGTCCTAGAACTATTTTAACAGCGGCTGAATGATCTTTTAATGAAATGGGTTAAGTGGTTCTGGGGGTTTATTTGATGGGGGCGGGTCGTAGGGGTTGGTGGCTGATTCGGTCAACATTATTAAAAATTAATTAGATTAATAATTAACTAGTAACCAATTAAAAGTTGCACATGTTTAATGAGATGGGAGTGTTTCAAAAGGGTAGTTAACTACTATATACATATAAAAAATAATTTTAATGTATATTCAATGTATTTTAAGCCCTTTTAAAGTAATTTTAATATATATCAATGTAATTTTCGTCTAGCTCCAATAAAAATCAATATGGCAGTAACAAATTATAGCTTAACTTTCAATTTGATGTAACATTTGTTTAAACGGTGAAAACAAATATTATTATTGGTTCGATCGATTTTGTGGTTCATATATATAATGACAAATATTATAAAATTATTTTAATTAAACTTATCATCTTTTCATATTCAAAATCAGCTACTGTGTACAAAAAAAAAAAAATGAATGCACTCGTATAGAAACTTCACAACAAAGGTGCAATTCAATAATATGTATAATCGGCACGGGTGCATGCATGTAGCATGCGCAATGCACGTTCTCTAACTTTTTTTTAACACAAGCAGGTAATTTTAAGGGTAATAGCCAGTTTTCTTATTTTGAAATTTTCTTAAATTTTTTGTTAGTAGCGAGTCCTCCCCTCAGGTTTCGCTCCATAACACTTACCTTCCTTGTGGTTTACAATATTATGCTTATCTTTCTTATTATATATATTTTTTTTTTTTGTAACAATTCTTTTATTTATTTATTTATTATAAATGTCAATAAATTACAATATGACAAATTTTCCCTTACTAAAATACTCTACCCATAATTACCTGAAAGCCAGAACTTTTAGAATTCAATATAAAAATATAATACACAAACGAAACCTGGATTTATGAGTATCATCTCCCCCAATTCACTCTGTAAAAATTAATGATGATTTCCACCAAAAATCCACCACTAGTGGTAGACTAAATTCAATTGCGTTCCTACCACGTTAATTTGTCACTTTCAGGTATTAATAATCGATTTTCAAGACTCTTTAATTTAGTATTTTGAAAAATAAAAAGGTCAAAAAAGGGGCAACACTTCTGGGTATTTAATCCAGAAACAAGCGGCACAATTAAAAATGCAACAAATACATAGGATTGAGTTCCTATTTTTACATGTCCACTTATCAATTTAAATTTGATTAGGTAATAGAGAGCATGTCCACTAATCAACTGCAAAATCGATCTCCAGTTTTTGATTAATTATTTGATAATATGTGGCCTGATCCAAATGACAAATTAATAGGCAGTTAAATGTTAAACGACCGTAAATGAATAACAATGGGAGTGATGTTACATCACAATTACAACTGTGACCAAAGAGATGCATAATTAATTAAATCAACAAACTTTTATAGATTCTTGACTCGCAGGTAATACTACGTTGCATGTAGTTTTAATATGCCTTTAGATTATTTTTTTGGTGGCACCGACAACTTAGTAGACCCGACTGTATATATACTATAAAGCTAAGTGCGTTACAGAACAAAGTAAAGGGATTTTAGGTACTACTAGAGGTCGTGTGATACCATAGATAGGATCTTTGCATTCTTGACGGAGGTCTTGAGATTGAGCTTTGCGTATGATTTTTTTTTATTTGTTTGTTCGGGAGCGTTTTTTTTTTTTTAAAAAAGAAAAAAAAGAAAAGTCTTACATGATGTGAATTTGAAATAATTAGAATGTTAATATATATAAATACTGAGTACCGAATGAGAAACAAAATCAAATAAAGTGTTTTAGGTGGAAAATTGGACACATTTTAATAAATCGATGATGTTTTCTCCATGCCTAAAAGGCCATAACCCCACTATATACTTTTGAATCATATGTTTGGGAAACATAAAGTTAAAACTATCCTCTGTGGGGGTTATATCAACGTATGTTAATCATTTTTTTCATTTGATACCTTTTGTTTTATACTACTTTTGTGAAGGATCGTTCAAATTTGAATGGCCAAAGGAAAATGAGAAGAAGGATCCATCTATCAATTTTAAAAAGGAAATCCAATAATTGCACTTAATTAGTATATCTGTATATGAGAGAATAATCCAAAGCGTAACAGCATGAATTAATAACTACTTAATAATTAGTGAACTTAATTTTTGCTACTTTTGATTCATTTTATACTATATTGCATGCATTTTTAAAATGCCTTTGGATTTTTTATGGCACCGACAACTCAAATTAGACCCGACTGTATCGAATTGGAAAGCTAAGTGGGTCAAAAGAAAAAAGATTAAAGTGATTTTAAGTGGAGAATTTTGCACATGTTTGATAAATGCCTGGTGCTGTCCAAATGTTCATTTCAACTTCTTTTTACTTTTTGTTTTACACTACCTTTTTTTTTTTTTTTTTTTTTTTTTTTGAAGGATCTGTCAACTATAAATGTCAAAATTAAAGGCAAATGAGAAGTAGGATATGTCAATTTTAGATGGTCAAAGGAAGTCAAATAAATTGATCATGATATGA
Source organism: Lycium ferocissimum (assembly GCF_029784015.1). NCBI lineage: Eukaryota > Viridiplantae > Streptophyta > Magnoliopsida > Solanales > Solanaceae > Lycium > Lycium ferocissimum. The sequence goes on along the minus strand of NC_081346.1, from coordinate 73,714,719 downwards.
CCCAAGTGGCAATGTGATTAAAATTTAAAAACCCATGTTTTTAGAACAACTTTAATTATTTGAGATGAAGACTGTTATAGTTGTTTAGTATGTGATAGTTCATAGTCGAATTTAGGATCCGAAGATGATGAGCTTTTAGTGTGCACTCACATAATAATAATAATAATAATAATAATAATAATAATAATAATTATATATAAATATATATATATATATATATATTAAAGTTGAGATGAAGACTATTATAGTTGTTTAGTATGTGACAGTCCATAGTCGAATTTTGGATCCGAAGATGATGAGCTTTTAGTGTGCACTCAAATAACAATAATAATAATAATTGAGTTCACAGTCAAATATATATATATATATATATATATATAATATTTGGGTAAAAATTATTGTATACACGTGGATAGTAATCAACACTCAAGATCCGCTCCTATACCAGTCCTTAAGAACTAAGGAATGCGGTGGGATGAATGAGACTCTTATACTCTTCATTACTAGAGGTCTCGAGTCCAAGCCTGATGGAATGGTAAAGAAATTTCTGGTTGGGAATGCTTTTTTCTAAATGATCTTACCCGACAGGAGTCTAAATTAATCAAATTAGCGAATTCTATTCAAGGTCTAGCACTAATAGAAGTTTCTAACTTTCTTACTAGTGAAGTAAAGGGCAAGGCTTTACTCGTAGTAATAGTGAGCGGGATCTTGTGAAATCTATGTAGGTCATCATCGGAATCAAACAAGGTCGAAGGACCATTTTGAAAGCTCTTGAAAATGTCTAGTGAAAAAAGGACCATTTTATTAAATAGGTGAGCACATTATTGTATAAAAACAATATCCAGATTCGGGTGCCAAATTGTTAAGACCAAAACAAAATGTACTGGTCCTAGGGACTAAATTAGAGTTTCCAATTTCTTTGTTGTACTTTATTTTACTACTTTGGTCCGACATATATACTAAGAATGTTCCTTCTAATTCCTGGTGAAATGGAGACATACCATAACTTGTTTTTATTTTCATACAGTACTTGCCAAGTTGAATTTGATAATCTAAGATTGCCTACCATTGAAATATATACATATAAAGAGGATAACTTTGTATTTCTATTTTTCAGTCAAGTTTTAGAGGAGTGTCACACGTGAAGTTGTCGCATTTGTGAAAATAAAAAAATAAGTTGCATGAATAAAATATACATGATACAATTTGAGGGTTGGTATACAATTTATAATACCATATATATGGCTAGGAGTCCACCATATAAGCTCCCGTTTATCCATAAAAAATTGTTATTTTAAAAAAAAAACGATTCCAAAACAATGTTTGGTTATAAATTTAAATTGATTTTTTGAATTCTTTTTAAAGATGAATTTCAAGTTTGAAAATGTGGGTTTGGCCACCTCGACAGAATTTTTTTTTTCACTCGCGAAATTTCAATTTTTTTTTTCTTTAAATTAAATTCATGTTCATACATAACTTGCTTTTCATACCCTTCTTAACTTTTTCCTTAAATACTAGTACTACTTTTTTTCAAAAAAGTATCACATTTCTTATGTCAAAGGCCTAGCAAATGTCTGACAAATTTCCCTGATTAATTAGTAGATGACTTTCTAATCAAGACTTATGATAACTATCCTTCTCTTTGATTTCCAACCATTAATATTGCATGTTCCTTTTAGCATAGCGATCGGGGTTTTCAATAAGGGAGTTCAAAATGTAACGAAGTAAATATACGAAAAGGTGAAAGGAATTTAATAATCTATTATATATATATATTAAAAATAATTCTAATGTTGTGTGTGTGTGTATATATATATATATATTATAATTTTTCACAAAAGAAGTTCGGGTGAACTCTTTACGCCCTTAAATCCGTCCCTCGTTAATTAAGTCCCCACATCTGCACCTTCCTGTAGTTTTTTTTTTTTTTTAATAATAATTTAAAATGTGGTTCTTACATGGGCTATATGATCGAAGATTTGAGTGCACTTACTGGAAATCCCAAAATAAGATTCAATGATAACCAACCATTATATCATCCCTACATGAGTTAATAAAAAAAAAAACCGACCAGTTTTCTGATTAATGGAGAAACATGATTATGGACATAATTAATGTAGTTTCTAATTCAAGTTGTTAACACCACGTTATGTCTGTCTCATGCCCAAATTAAACTTCTTTTAACAATGAAGAAATTATTTTTAGGTCCCATTTTTGCTATCTGAGGTTGCTATAGGAACTCTTTAGTAAACATCAAACTTTATTTTAAAATATTTAAAGAGTAGCTTATTCATGTATAATGAAAATGCATCCACAGCTAAAAACTGTTATTGACTGGAATTCAACTTCGTCAGATATGATTAACCTTACCTTATATAAAAAAACCCTTTTTTTATTCCGAAAAGGGCCAAAAATACCCTCGAACTATTAGAATTGGTGCAAAAATACCCTTCATCCACCTTTGAGCCCCCAAATACCCCCGCCATCCACCTTTTGGGTCTAATATATCCTTATTTCTAACATCCCAATCTCATTAAATACCGTCCGCCTTTTGGGTCTAATATATCCTTATTTCTAACAACCCCATCTCATTAAATACGTGGGATCGTTTAATTGGTTACCCCATATAATTAACTAAATTCATTAAATTTAATCTAAGTTGACCGGATCGCAACCCACCAACCCGACAAACCCGACCCGACAAAGACTGGTGCAAATTAGTCCGAAAAGCCTTGCTACGGGACTGATTCTAAATTGCAATGCAAAAGATATCTTTGGGATTTCAGCTATGGTACCCATAGATACTGAAATTTCATCTGAATACTAAATATTCATACAACAATGAACGTAATACAGAGATTTCAGGTATGGTACCTTTTTTCAGGTATGTACCTACCTAGATATTACTAAATCTCAACAATGACTCCTGTAATTTTGCAACTAAAATCAACAAAGTCGTAACTAATCAACACAATGAAACTAAAAACAACAAACTCTCTTAACTAAACAACACAAAGCTGTGATAAAATCTTAGTCTCCTCTCCTCTCCTCTATCTCTGTGACAAAAGGAGAACACAACCATATAATATTTCCAGAATCAATACAACATAACAAGGGAAGATTACTCATGCAATTTGATCCTAGCTGCATTGTTACAAAATCTATAATTTGGGGCACGGCGGGTTTGTCGGGTTGGTGGGTTAGGATCCGGTCAACTTAGATTAAATTTAATGAGTTTAGTTCATTATATGGGGTAACCAATTAAATGATGCCACATATTTAATGAGATGGGGTTGTTAGAAAATAAGGGTATATTAGACCCAAAAGGTGGACGGCGGGAGTATTTGGGGGTTCAAAGGTGGTTGGAGGGTATTTTTGCACCAATTCTAATAGTTCGAGGGTATTTTAGGCCCTTTTCCGTTTTTCATTATATTTACGAACGTTATGTCATCATCTTTCTACACAAAACAAAGATAAAATAAGATAAAAGTTAAACATTTTGAGAGGAAGGAAAGTGATACATAAACTTAAGATAGTAGCACATGTAATATTACATGAACCATTTCTTTTCCATTTTTAGTTTCTCCTATTAATTTTTTTTTAGAGTAGTGCCAAGCAATGAATATCATATAAGGAAATTATTGTCTAGGGCAAATAACCATAAATAGATATGATGGAGTAGTAAGCACTTCTCTATCTTTAGCCAGTGGTCTCGGGACTTTACTCTCAAAGTGATACTTTCCGCACAATTCTAGATTAGACGAGTCTAAATCGGATACTAAATACCATGTGGAAAACTTAAAAGGAACATTAAGGTCAATCGTTCTTTTATTGGGTTTCCCACTCATTAATTATCCACCTTTGGGCACCGATTAATCCGGATTGATGTTGCACATGACTTACTAAAAAAGGAAATGCTCCTACTACAATTTTTTTCATTTTACATGTAATTCAAACCCCAAATCTGGATGAAAGGATCTTATATATGATGGATCCCACCACAACTCTCTGTGATGTCAAAGTCAATAGTTGAGATAATGAGAAAAGTGTTGGAATAAATGAGGTTGGGTGTCTGTTTCCAAAATCACTGCAAGGCAGCAGTTTCTTTAAGAAGTTGAAGTTAATGCAATAGTTCAAACTAGCCATAAGTTTTGCTTGGGATTTTACAAGAGACAAGTTAGATAATGCATCAATTTCATGTCTATCTTTGGGTGCATTTTGTGTTTACCAACCACATTCCTCGAAACCCTACCTGTTCAAAAATGATGATGATACTACTAACAATTATACGTCTCATATTTTATTTTTTCGTAGCATGAGAACTGCTACAAAACCATTTGGGCCACTGTCCATTAGGCGAGTTGACTAGCTTTGACCACAGAATTCTTGAGAATGTTATTTGAACAGGATTTTAAGTAATGTACACTAATAGAGTAAAAAAAAACTATTATGCTATCAGGTCAATTTAATTGATTGTAGCAGCCTAGCAGGTTACTCTTTTATTGTTGAGCTTAGCATATCAACTTTGCTATGAAAATTTACCTATTGTTGTAAGTGAACTTAATTTAATAGTACACTGTGCAAAGAACTTAACTCATTTAAATAATATTAACTTTAAAATGAAGTACTTCCTTCAATCCCAAATATTATTAATTGTCTTGACAAGCTTAATGTCTTTCAAAATATTTGACGTTTTGGAAAAAATTGGAAGTCATTTATTACTTTTTCTATCAGATATACTGATATAAGCTGCTTAAATTGAAAAGAGCATTCGACTTTGTTTATGAAGTTCTTTTTTAGATCATTTAAATTAAAGTTTACTTAGATGTAATTTTATTTTTTTATTCCCCAAAGAATTGCATCTGTAATTCAATTCTCCAAATTAAAAAAGGAAAATTTATCTACTTTGTTTTCATTAAAATATTGGTGGATGATTTAACATCTCAACTGTATGGTCAAATTTTGGAGCAGTCCAATTATGTGACATAAAAGTAGCATGTGCCCAGAAAGCTCCTTCTAGGTCTTTGATTTAGTGAATTGTTTATGTGGATTATAAATTTGGCAATATAAAAACATAGAATAAATGCACATATAGGTTTCATTTTTATTACAATCGTGGTTGTTAGGTACATGTGAATATGATACCACATCTTTGTACACGTGTAAAATCTATAAAATTGTGTTTTTATGGTTTAAATTCCAAATTCCAAAAGGCATAATCTTTTTTAGGGACAATCGTTTCACAGAGATCTATCTAATTGTCGTTTCTCACCTTTTCTCCCCTCTCTATTGCAAAGAATCCAAACAAATTGTCCTCAAATTAGTGTTGTTATTCAATTATCATTTACTTATCCAATAATTGAACACTTTCTTTTATCTTTACACTTTGCTTAAAGTATATTAGTATCATTATCAGTAACATAAACAAAAAGATAGGTGCACTATGTCACAATTCAAATGAATATGTAATAGGTAATTTATTTCCTTATATTAGCTAAAGAACTTAGCTTTATTCTTTGCCCACTAACGCTAGAAATATATTGTATTTGTCACGAAACAAATACAATAAATTTTCCCTATATTTTGCTCAAGCACAAAAAAAAAGAGGATGAATCATTTTAAAATAACTGAAGAGGATGAATCTTTTTTACATAATGATTCCTTATAAATTTCAACTTACCGAAATTAAATTGCTATCCTTTTTTTGTATTGATAGAGTGAAATTCTCACCTCAAATAAAGTAAAAAAGGAAAACTGGAAAAAAAAAATGATGGAAAGGAGCAAATGATTGATAAATGATAAATCTAATAGAGGAAGAATGTATAAAATGTTGACTACTTTCGCCACTAGAAAAAAAACAGGTTACTTCATTTTTCGTGAACACACATCAATTCGGACAATCACTATCAACAATCGATACAAAATTAATTTATTATATTCATTAACAAAGCCTCGTAAAGTCTAATTCGTATAACCATAACAAATTTTCTGTAATAACATACCAGATCAAGAAAGCAAGAAAATGACTTAAAGTTCATTAGTACTACTATACATGAGGCTTTTAATTTTCTTTCTAGTTAGAGATCTCGAACAGTTCTAATCAAAATTTTTTTGGTCCTATCGCTTACAACAAAATGCATTTATGTGTCATTAGTCAAAAATAAATTCCAATAATCAAGGAACTATACCTATTTTTTAGTGTAGCACAAACATTTGACTTTGACTCGGGGGAGAACAAATAAAAAGAAAAAAGAAAAAAAAATTGTCGGTGTCTGATGATAAGTTCACGACCCAAGAAATAAATTTTAAATGTTTTAACTAGCAAAATTATGAGCAAAAGTTCCCTTTTTTGTCATTATTTATATTTTGTCGCTATTTTAAAAATATTGTGAAAATATAGACCTTATGACAGACAAAATATTTGATTGTCGTCTAACATCTACAAATTTTAGATTGTGATTTAACATTTTTTCATTAGATTTTTCGTTTGCTCAAAAATAATCTTTAGACTGTGGTCTAAAAGATTCATAAGTTGCTAGAGAAATTAAAAAAAGAAGATCATTTACTGTTATTCCAAAAAGAGAACAATAGGTGGAAGTAGGACATATTCAGTTGAACTTAGTATCTTTTGCTAAAATGATGTATTTACATTAAAAAATTCATTGAATAGGTACATATATCAAAATTTATAACTCTATTATTAGCATTTGAGGTCTTCGCTCTAAAATTCATAATTCATAAAGTTGAAAAACATGTCACCCTTGGTAATACGAAATCCGTGCTCCACCTGGTTTTGCCCAACACCAAATAGAATGTCAAAATAACAATTATCGAACAAAATTAATTAAAGTGTGTACAAGCTAACCCGACTACTACCATCATAAAAAAAAGCAAGTTTAAACTTGAAACTCACACGTCACCCTTAGTAATAAGAAATCGTTTCATACAATAGAGCACCTGGTTTTGCAATAAAATAATAGAACCCTGCTGAAACATAGAATGTCAAAATGAATAAATTAATCCAACTGACAATATCCAACTTAAATTAACACTGTTCATAGAAGAAGAAAATATCTTTCTCTTAATATGTTAAAAGGGGTTACTTTCACTTCGAGCATTATAAATATATATATATATATATACACACACACTTTTTTCTTTAAAATATGATGCCTTTTAAAAATTAATAAATAGAGTATATATTTTTAATATAATACTCATATTAATTAGTGTATAGTCACTCTTGAAAAATAATTTGAAAATAAGTAATTAATATTAAGGATAAAACAAGAAAAGAAATTATCTTTTTATTGATATGTTAAAACGGATAAATAAAAGTAATTTATTATTAGTATAGTGATCAAGTAAAAATGAAAGGAATAAATATATATACACACTCCGTAGTCCTATTTTCCCAAAAAGGAAATTGTTTATTAAAATATGATTTATATTACAGAACACTATGTACAAGATTATAGCTGAGCTGTCACTACATTGAGGAAGCCTAGGTCAAATTAGTCAATCTATCGTCCTGTTCTGCACTTCTCACGTGCTGGTCCCTTTCATTAATTTTGCCTTTTATATTCATCTAAATAATTTCTACAAACTAATTAGTTAGGAGATAGAAAAGACTTAAGTGAAAACAATAACCAGAAAATTACTGAAAATTAATGTGAGAATACAAAATACTTATGATTACATAATAACAAAGTTATATACAAAGTATGAAGTATAAGATACTTGTCTTGCATTTATTTATTTAGACAAAATATCAATGTGAGTAAGTAATTTTACTTTTCTACACAAGTAACGTTCACATTCCAACTAATGTTCAAATCTTATTATTCCCTTCAATTTTTCCTTCTCCTTTCAAAATTTATTTCATGACCGGTAACTCAAGTTTTTACTTTCTTGTACTAAATTAATGAAGTTTTTTTTAATGAAAAATCACTCAACTTTACCCAAATATTATGATAATAACTAAATGATAAAAAAAATCACTCTAGATTGCTTACATATCACCTAATATTACTAAGAGAAAACAAATGAAACGGTTTATGTGATACTCAAACAAAATTGAGTGACGCTTTTATTAAAAAAATTATTGGGCATTTCCAGCAACGCAAGCAACATTGTTCGACACCATTCGATAAACAAAAGATCCGTCAGTCCAGACTGAAAATACAACAAAAACAACAACAAACCCAGTTAAATTCACAATGTGAGGTCTGAGGAAGGTAAAGTATAAGCATACCTGACCCATACCTCGGGACTAGTAACTCTATGTAATATTAGATAAAGTTAATTATGACTTTATTAAAAAGAATAGTTTAATAATTCTGGTGTGATGAAGAAAAAAGAGACGTAGGTATCTGCAAAATAGCCCTTCTCTTGTTCCTATGTGATTTTAAAAGAAAACTCCCAACTCTTATTTTGGTTTATGGGTAATTCATTGATTCATTCAATTGCACACCAAATAAATTTGAAAAATATAAACGTTAATGACCGTTGAATTAACAGTTAATTACCTACTAAACTTGTCTCAGTTAGTGATTAGATACAGATTTTAGACAATTCACACAATAAGTGTGTAATGGGCCCAACTGCCGTAGGTATTACGGGCGTGTAGTCATCTGTTTCCGACCTGTTCTAACATATGAACCGTTCAATTGTTGTTGTAAATTCAAAATATTTGTTTGTTTCCTATTTTAGAATGGAAAATTTGCATTTTTAATCCATTTAATATCTATAAATTTAAATTTTGATCCTTATTGTTTCTTATTAAGGACATCTAACCTTTCATGAATCCGTATGTGCACTTTGAATCTCTCGCTTTTTATGTATTATCACACATTTTACGGATTATTAAGTCCCAAACCACTTAGTTCCTCGCAATTATCCTGTTAGCTACAATGGTAGATAGGAACCAAATTGTCTCACGACCCTAAACGCAATTCACATACCACTTGAATAGACAAACAACCGAACCCTTGTGACCTTCTTCAACCCTAGGATGTAATGAGTCAATATCGAGGTGCCAAATGGCTCGGTTGACAAGAGCTCTTGGGAGTCATTGAACCTCTTATCCACGACGTATCTTTGATCAGTTGAGCGAGAGCCCTTTCACACAAAACTCCAGGATCATTATGGGCAACTTTCGTTCTGTTCCAATGTGTTATGTAAAACTTAGATTTTTGTTCCATCTTCAAGCGTAATACAGTTCTAAAGATCGTTTAAATGTCATAGAGAGATCAAAATCATGTATTTTAATTGATTAAAGACTAAATGTGCTTCGCTAACTATTGCAAATACCAAATTTAAAACTGATAATCGAAACACCAAAAGTGAAACTATTCCTTTTAACGAATTATTAAGTCCTAAACCACTTAACTACTAACGTATCATGTTAAATTTGTGTTGCTTCGTATTCGATCGTGATATAATTTAAAAATAGTCTAAATATAACGTATTTCTTATATGAAGGGACTAAAATACACATTTTAATTAATTAGAACAGATATTCAAGGGATCAAAAATGCAATAAAACCTTTTAAAATATTAGTAACATAGAAAGTGAAGGAAAAAAAGAAAAAGAAAAAGAACCAACTCAAACCATAAGGCAAACTAGAGCTTTTATAATCTATAAAAAGAGAACCCTTCCTTTATTTCTCTTTCCATGTTCTTCTCTTCTCTCTGTAAACCATTTCTCTCCTAATATTTCAATAGCCATTAATGCATAGCTCTGCTATTATTTCTCTTTAAATTTTTTGTTGCAGCAACAAATAATAATAGAAAAAGAACACATTTTGCTTTGTTTTTTGAGCCCATTTCTTTTCTTGCAACACAAAATAAAACAACCAGAAGAACCCCATTTCCTTCCTTTCTGTTGCAAATTTATTTTGTTTTTTCTTTTCTCCATTTTTCATTTTCTGAGAAAAAAAAATCTTTTTGTTGGAGCAAAATATAGTGGTTTTGAGCTATTGTCTGTCTTTCTGACATTCCAATAGCAAAATAAAATAAAATAAAAAAATCTCACCTTTTTCAAGAATCCCCTGTTTTTTCTTCTCCATTTTCCCAAAAAAAAAAAAATTGTTGTTGTAGCAAAATTTAGTGGTGAGTTTGAGCTATTGCATGTCTTTTTTGACATCCCAATAGCAAAAAAAATCTCAGTTTTTTCTGCAAATTAAAAAAAAAAAACATTTTCAAGAATCCCCTGTTTTTTAAAATGGAGAGGATTTCAACAACAAATTTTCTACCTGATACATTTTATGGAACAAGAGATGATATAACAGAACAATTTGCTATAATGTGGGGACAAATTAAAGCTCCATTGATTGTCCCTCTCTTAAGAATTTCAGTGTTTTTGTGTCTTGTAATGTCTGTAATGTTGTTCATTGAAAGAGTTTACATGTTTGTTGTGATTACTTTGGTGAAACTCTTTGGTAAAAAACCAGAGAAAAAATACAAATGGGAGCCATTAAAAGATGATGTTGAGCTTGGGAATTCATCTTATCCTATGGTCCTTGTTCAAATTCCTATGTATAATGAAAAAGAGGTTTGCACCCTTTAATCTTTTTTTTTTTTTTTCTTTTTCGGTGTTCGGATTAGTTCGCATGCACCTCAATTATTTTGTTACGTTTGTTGATACCTCTCATTAGTATATGTATCGGTAATTCTGTCCACTAAAACTTGGCAGATGAAAAAATCACCTAATGTTTTTTTTTGTGACGTTTGTTTATTGAAATTTTCCTAAGAGGATGACTTAGATTTTTTTTCACAGGTTTATCAGCTATCAATTGGAGCTGCATGTGGACTTTCATGGCCTTCTGATCGTATTATAGTACAAGTTCTTGATGATTCAACAGACCCTATAACCAAGGTACTTCAAAAAAAAAAAGTGTAAAACCTTGTAAAAATTATAATCTTTTTTTCATAAAAGAAAGCCCTGAAAACCCCTTTTTAATTCTTGAAAATGGTGCAGAATATATGAAGTTTGTAAAGCTTTAACCTCTAGTTGATTTTGAAATAAACCTTGAAGACCTTTGTTGGAAAAAGAAATAGTTTTCTCACGAACTTTTGGAATATTAATCAAGTATAAATTGCTACTCCAATATTGACCAAAGTGTTTTTATAATTGATTATTTACTAATTTCCAAAAATATTTTTTGAAAAGCACCTAAGATAAAAAAACACTTTCCTGATGAAGCAGTTTTTGGAAGTTTGACCAAACAATTTATAAAACCTTTGTAAAGATCTTTTTAATTTTTTTTTTTTCAGAGAGGATGAAAACCCTTTATCTGATTCCTTGAAATTGGTGCAGAATTTATAAAGTTTGTGAAAATTTGATCTTTTTTTATTTAGAGATAAACCCTGAAATACTTGAGTTTTGTTGCAGAATTTGGTGGAAATTGAATGCCAAAGATGGGCAAGCAAAGGGATAAATATAAAATATGAAGTGAGAGATAATAGGAGTGGGTACAAAGCAGGTGCTTTAAAAGAAGGATTGAAACATTCTTATGTGAAGCAATGTGATTATGTTGCTATATTTGATGCTGATTTTCAACCTGAACCTGATTTTCTATGGCGTACAATTCCATTTCTAGTTCACAATCCTGAGCTTTCCCTTGTTCAAGCTCGTTGGAAATATGGTAAGTTTACTTTTTACCTTTTCACTTTCCTCGTATAGTAGTGGTAATATTTTGTTTCATAAAGATAGTGTCCGGCCATATTGCACGAACCTCATGGTTAGCAGCGTATGTATGTTTGTATGTATGTATAGTAATTTACTAAATATGTATAAATATTGAAATTTTGAGTCGTCTGACTCAAATGGTTAGTGGATTTAGTGGCATTTTGAGTCCAAAATATAAAAATCTTGAATTCGTCTTTGGATGTGGAGTTTAGGGTTTATGGTAGGAAAAATGGCTAACTTCAACTCAAAGATGCTAAATTAAGGGCATTCACTAGAATTTCTAAAGCGCGTTGAGCGAGTATTTAGTTCGGTCTTTTTGTATAGCGATCTTGTTCCACCAATTTTCTCGCAAGGGTTCTCTTTTATTTTCAGGATGCGATAATTTTATCTACCAAAACTTTAGTCAATTTAGAAGAAGTCATCTAGATTATTTTCATTCATTTATCTACCAAAATGCTAAATAAGGGAATTCACTAGGATTTCGAAGCGCATTGAGCGAGTAATTAGTTCAGTCTTTTTTTGTATGAGAAGATCTCTCTCCCAACTATTTTTCGGTAATTTTGTCCGCTAAAACTTTATCCCTTTGGAAAAAGTCATATAGTATTTTATGATTTTAGTCGTTTAATTAACCTCCAGGCGGGTACCCTTTATTTTGTTTACTTTCATAATATAATTATATTACTTTACTTACATGTTATATGAATATTTCTCTATGTACTCAAAAATAACTCATCAAGACTGTCGGTGACTTTTACACGACCAATTTTTGTGTAATTTTTGTGTGCGCACATAATAATGACCAGACGTAGGTACAATCTTGGTAGGCCAGCTTTTTTAGGCCACATAAGTGTGTTGTTGTGTTTTGGTGGCACATGAAAACCTGGCCCTAGTTGTGAATTGGCAATTCAATGCACTTAATTCTTAACTTCTCTTTTTTTTTTTTTTTTTTTTAAAACCAACTTTATGTCAAAATAGTGTAATTGTGAAAAGTAACTGATAATTTTAATACTTTATATATATAAAAAAATCAATGTTATGCTAAAAGTTGTTTTGTCTGGTGCATGCTAAAAAGCTGAAAAGAGAAGTTGATTAAAGTGAAAAAAGTGTTGTGGTTTCGTAGGAGGTACTTAATACCATAAGGGGTCGTTGGTACGTAGACATAAATTAAAAAAATAAGTTGGAGTAATCCCTTAATTTTTTTGGCTTATAGTTAATTTATTCAACATGGGATAAAATAATTCGGGATTAATGCTAAGTCAAATTTTTTTTTGAGATTATTTTAACTTTGCCAAATATGGCATAAATTTATCAAAGCTAAAAAAAATTTAAAGCTTTTTATAAATACTTATAATTAGTCCAAACGGCTCTAAAGTGAAAAAAGTGTTGTGGTTTCGTAGGAGGTACTTCATACCATAAAATATTATTATTTGGACATAAAATATCCTTTATCACTTATATTGTTCGGACTCTTTAGCCGTTTGGACATGGTTTGAACCATGATTTGAAACCATGGTTTCAAATCATGATTTGAAATCATGTTTGGACAAGTAATTTGGATATCTTAAGTTTTATTTTCTCTAATAGACATGTAATTTGGATATCTTAAGTTGTATTTTCTCTAATAGACATAAAAACCTCACAAATTGTGAAAACTATCAAAACATTCCCAATTCTTATACAATCTTACCAAATGAGCAAGTTATAGTTCATAACAAAATTAATACCCTAGTAAAAGGTTTTTCTAAAAAAGACAACATCAATTGATCAAACTTTAGTTCAATAAAACGAAAATTTAACATGAATAGTAACGTAACTACTCTTTAATATAATCCTCCCATATGGTAGACATAAATAAAGGTTGGTGAAAATTAATGAAGTTGATAAATGGTTGGTGGAAGTAATTGTTAAAAATATTTACCAACTTCTGGGTCAAGTTTTTTATTTAAAATTTTTGAAATCATGGTTTGAAACCCCAAATCATGCCTTTTTAAATGATTTGGAGTTTCAAACCAAACCATGAGATGAAATGCATGTCCAAACGCTGGTTTCATCTCATGATTTCAAATCATGGTTTCAAACCGCATGTCCAAACGCCTACTAAAAATGTTACTATTACATTTGTGTCGTATTTTTTAACTATGCATTGCTTTTTAAGAATCCGACATAGTAATATTTGTAAAGAGTCAGGAGCAACATGGCCTATCAGTATTGAACTGTGAATGTAACTATTTTTGTACTTAAAAGTTGTTTTGTGCTTAGAAATAATCCAATTTGGAAGTGCTAGATTTTGTGGTCAGTTCTGCAAAGAAATTCTTTGTACATTCTTGAAGGGAAGGCCATTTTTGGGGTTATCAATGAGGACAAGGGTATTTTTGTCCCTTTGTCTTATATACACCCTCTTACCCTTCCCAAAGTAGCCAACAATTGCATGCGCAGTAAAAATGGTGGACCTTGGAACATTCTTTTTCACTAACCGACACTAATTTTTCTGACCTTCAGATTTTTTTTAATTTTTAATTTTAGTAGGTCAAATTAAATTGTTAATAAATGAATCTAACTTAACTCAAATTTTAAAAAAATGCCCGTTTGAAAAATTATTGGTAATAGAGTGAAATAATTAATTAATTTATTTGGTTGGTGATTTTTGCAGTAAATGCTGATGAATGTCTAATGACAAGAATGCAAGAAATGTCATTGGATTATCACTTCTCTGTGGAGCAAGAAGTTGGGTCTTGCACATATGCCTTTTTCGGATTTAATGGTATTAATTCTACATATTAATTACTGTTTTCCCCTTCTTGAGCTAATTTTGTACAATAATTAATGTTTTGATTATGACCCATTTAAAAATATATCAGAAATTAGTACTAGTACCTCCTCCGTTTCATTTTATGTGTCTTAGTTTGACGGGACACGCATTTTTTTTTTAAAAAAAAATGATGACTCTTAACTCTTGTGATTTTTTAACTAACGATATGTAATGTACCAAACTGTCCTTAAATCTTTTGGTCTTAAATATGTCATGTTGGGATATTGGAGTTAAAAACTTACTAACTATAGAAAATGAAATTCTTTTTGAAACATACTAAAATGAAAAGTAGTAAAGTAAGACATAAATTGAAACAGTACGAAGTTTATAAATTTAGGTCCATTGAAAGGGACAAGTTAATAAGATGCTTGTTTTGTGTATTGGCTTCAATGAAGTTAAAATGAAACAACAACTAATAATAGCAGTGGTCCATGAAAATATTGACTTGGTTTGTTGTGTGAATTCTTTGTGGTCCAACAAAACTTAAGTATTTGAAATTGTATCTGGCAAAAAACACAGGCACTGCTGGTGTTTGGAGAATTGCCGCGATAGATGAGGCTGGAGGTTGGAAGGACAGGACAACGGTCGAAGATATGGACCTCGCTGTCCGCGCCAGTCTCAAGGGATGGAAATTCTTGTTCCTCGGTTCTGTCAAGGTACATACTTCCCATCTGACATTTCTTATCCGTTGTCTCGAAATGATAGATAGATAAATAACCGCTGTAATTTACGATCTGTAGTCCATATTATCTGTCTTTTAAGGTTTTTGCACATATTGTCCATCTGAGATTTCTTTGTCGTTGTCTCGAAATGATAGATAGATAAATAAACTCTACAATATACTATCTCTAGTCCGTATTATCTGTCTTTCAAGGTTTTTGCATATATTCTCCGTCTGACATTTGTTATCGGTTGTCTCTAGTCCATATTATCTGTTTTTAAGTCTTCGCGCACCCCTTGAGAAGGATATTCATTAGCCTTAATATGGACTGAAGCTTGTGGTGATCATTTATCAAATACTCTTATATAAATAGAGAAAATGACGTGTAGTAACTTATGTCAAAGTGGCTACTGTTAATAACATGTTGCTATCAATCATATAGGTAAAAAATGAATTACCGAGTACATTGAAGGCCTATCGTTATCAACAGCATCGTTGGTCCTGTGGCCCAGCCAATCTCTTCAGGAAAATGTGTATGGAGATTATAAGAAATAAGGTGACACCTAAATCGCCATTGGCATATTTCAATTTCTTAGCTGACTATTTAGTACTCATCTGAGTCTCCATTGAACTTCTTTTATCGTCTTTATTTGCTTGCAGAAAGTGTCTTTGTCGAAGAAGGTTTATGTGATCTACAGCTTCTTCTTTGTTAGGAAGGTCGTGGCCCATATTGTTACTTTCGTATTCTATGTTGTGGTGTTACCTGCCACTGTATTAGTACCTGAAGTTGAGGTTCCGAAGTGGGGAGCCGTTTACATTCCCGCCATCATTACGCTCCTCAATGCAGTAGGAACTCCAAGGTCATATTTCCTTATACTTGCACTACATCATTCTTACTTCGCGTTCTTGATAACGTTGTGATCCTAACAGCAGGAAGTTTACATGATACTTTAGATTTTATATCATCGAATATTCAAACATTCCTCAATACTGAGCAACTATTTGATGAATATGTTCTGGTGGACGTTGAAAGGCGCATGCATTGCCTTTGAACTTATCAGGGCCGGAGCTAGTGTACTAAGTAGGGGTTTGGACAAAATAACTTTTGCTTTGACCCTATGTTTGTACCAGAAAATTCATTTAACGTGTATAAACATTTAATTGCGAACCCAGTAACTAAGACGAGTTATGGGTTCGGTGGCAAGTTCAGAACCTTCAAATTCTGGCTCCACGTCTGGTCAACTAATTTTTCATTTGATGAAGTAGAAAATGGGAAACACGAAACTACGACAATGTTTGAACTAGATATGCTGAACATTTGCTTATGTTGAATGGGGAACAGGTCACTCCATTTGCTGGTATTTTGGATCCTATTTGAGAATGTCATGTCACTCCACCGAACGAAGGCCACCCTCATCGGCTTGTTGGAGGCAGGAAGAGTGAACGAATGGATCGTCACAGAGAAATTAGGGGATGCTCTCAAGTTAAAGTCAGCTGCCAAAGCATTTAGAAAGCATCGAATGAGGCTTGGTGACAGGTAATATTTCATCTTAAAAATATGTGTTTTCTTATTTCTTGGACAATTTGCAAGACTAATAAAGTTTCCTATCGTTCAATTATCGACAGGATTCATTTGTTAGAGCTTGCAGCTGGGGCATACCTCTTCTTCTGTGGATGTTACGACATTGCCTTTGGGAATAACCACTATTTCCTCTACCTCTTCATTCAAGCGTTCGCCTTCTTCATCGTGGGATTCAGTCAAGTTGGCACGTTCATGCCCACCTCTTAGTCAGCGCTTGTGTCTGATTTAGGGTATGAATCTTCATTTTTCGCCCTTGTGCTCCCCCTCGGTAGCACCACAAAGAAGTGGCGTTTTTCAGTGGCATCCCGCCTCTGCAGTTTCTCCTCCATTTTCTTGTTTCCGAGTGTTTTTTTTTTTTTGTTCATTTGTAAAAAAGAGGAAAAGTTGGTTATTCTTTTTAGGTTGAAGCATAAAAGTGATTCGAGCTACGACTAGAATCTTGTTTGTTCTGTTTGTGTATATCCAGAAAGTTAAGGGCTATACAGTAAAAGAAAAAGTCCTATCTTTAAATGCAGTATACACAGAAAATAGGCAACAAAGAAACAAGTGATAATGGCTAGTGCTCAGAGCACAAAGTAATAGCTGGATCTGTTTTCTTTTCCTTAGATGTATTTGGTTTCAATACAGATTGAAAGTTCCAGAGTTAGTGTTTCCATTTCTCTACCACCTACCGTTCCATGGCGGAGCTAGAAATTTTATTTTAATTAAAAATTCAAAAGTCGCAAGAACTTTACACGTGTGGTTCTATTTTTGCGACGTAAATTAATTGTTGAATCACTGTTGTCACTTGTCCCTATAATGAATACGAAAGTAACAATATGGGCTATGACCTGTTGAACATCAACTCTAGCAATACCTTCTTCAGCCAATTTCGCCACTTCAATTTCACCCACCACTACTCGACATAATTCTTCCTCTTTAATTTCCTCATTTACTTAATTCGGATCCTTCTCATCCAATGCCGATTTTGCACCCCTTTTTCCGTTAACTTCCCTTTAATTGTTAAGGTTTTTCGGGTCGAGTTTCAAACGTCATACTCCCTCCATCTCCATCTACGTGAGACTCTTTCTTTTCAGGTCACTTTTTAAAAAAAAAAACGATATTTATTTTATTTAGTAAATATTTAATTTTATAATATTCATTTTATTCTTAATAATATAAATTTATAGTCAATTAAATATTTACGACTTAATTCAGACAATTTTTTTTAAAAGTCTTCATTTATTACTTGAAAACTCTATGCTAGCCAAATTAACACAATTTTTTCATTAATTATAATATCCCGAATTTTGTAATTTCAAGAGTGAAAAATGATAATGACTATTTTTCAAGTTGAAACTTGTGAATATTACCAAACAACAACTTGTTATTATTACATCACATGATCATCTTTACACTGCTAAATACTACTAGCTAACAAACTCAAATCACACTAGTTAACAATTCTTTCAATTATTAGCCTTCAAATTAGGATGAACATCAACTCTAGCAACACCTTCTTCAGCCAATTTTGGCACATCAACTTCTCCCACCACAACACCACTTAATTCATCATCTTTCACCACCTTATCTTCTATTTCTTCATCCACATAATTCGGATCCTTCTCATCCAATGCGGGTGGGGCCGGGTCCAATTCATTAACCGCTTCCTTATCGGGTCCTTCCCACGTGTACTTTCCACCGTGTCCCTTTTTCGGATCATGCTTTAACGGTAACCCGTCAACTGGATGCCGTTCTAATCTCTGTACCCCTTTTTCTGTTAACTTTTTTTCAATGTACTTAACGGTGTCAACATTTTTCGTGTCCAGTTCCAATTTCTCTACGTGTTTTCTTCCTTCTGTTGGAAAAAAAAAAATCAAAATCGTAGGAAATTAAGATTAGTTAGGATTTGGTATTTATATAAATATAAGGAAAATTTTCAAAAATATACAACCCAACACAAAAATAATACACTACGTAACTATATTTTTAGTTTATGCAATATTATATAACATTATACAATATTATAAAATATTATACCAGAGGAGAAAAGCATTATACAATAATGTATCAACCTAGTATAAAAGCATATACTCCCTCGCTTCCTTCAAAGTTTATTTACTGTATAAATTTTAATTAATATTGTAAGATATATTTTTTCACCAAATTAATATAAAAAAGATTATAACTTATAGTACTTTTTCTATAATTTTCAAACATATAAATTTTATTTTTAATATATTAAGTTACTCTCATCTAATTTAGTTTTAAAATTTAATCAAATTGACTCTTAAAAATGAAAAGTGCCAAATAAATTTGAGATGAAAGGAGTAATAGTGTATAAAAGGTATATATACATAAATATAGGCTAAACTGGCCAACAAACTCAACATATGGGCTAAAACTTGTAAATATTTTCTCCCAAATAGACAGAGAGCGTAATTCAAGTTAAAATAATGTAGGAATAGATTTTCTAATTTCTAGCTAAACTAGGTTTAGCACTATTATATTGTATATAGGAATGTTGTTAACTATTTTCATATAACATAGAAATAATAAAAAAAAGCAGAGAGTATTGTGGAGAATTGTAGAGAGCGTTCAGATAACTATTTGAGTTTGTGAATAAATTATTTTCCTTTACCTTCTTCATTTGCTCTGCACTCTGTTTTGATGGTCACTTTGCCATTGTTTTCATGTACCACTGGCTTCATTTTGCTGATGAATTTGTTTGCACTTATAGAATCTTGGAAACTTTTTTTTTCCTCTCTCTCTCTCTGATTGATGAAGTTGAGGAGAGTGGAAGGTTTAATTGGATATTTATAATTTTGTGTTTGATTGAATGTTGAAAATAGAAGGTACTGGAAAAGCTAGAAGGTTCTACTGGTGGCTTTACGTGGGAGTTTTCTGGAAAGAACTGGCTAGTTTTTGAAAGTGCTGGATACTTGTAGAGAACTAAGAAAAGATAAAGTTTAGATTTTTATACAAACTTTTTTTTGTTGTTGTTGTTGTAAACTTCCCTTTTATTTTATTTTGGATAATGATCGGTGGCGCTGCGTGTCTTTTCCTGTCATTTCCTTTTTTTTTTTTTTTTTTTTTTTTTTTTTCTTTTTGAAATATAAGAAATCCTTCGTTTTTATCATATGGTATGGTATAGTTTGATTGACCATAAAATGTAAGAAAGAAGAAAAGTTTTCTAAACTTATAGTAGTCCTGAATAAATCACAACACTTGTATGTTTACTTTTGATTCCTCAAAATGTTGGTCTTTAATTTTTGCTCTCGCTTAAAAAAGTGATCGAAAATATCTTGAGGTTCCGGGTTCGAACTCCATTCAATCAAAAATAAAAAAAATTCTTAAGGCAGAGTGCACACTCTGCCTTGCGAATTATTTTTTAATTTTTGACTGAACGAAAATTCAAACTCAAATTTAAATTTTTTTTAAGCGAAAGATAAAAATTAAAGACTAATAATTTAAGGGGCAAAAATTAAAGCCGACCCCCGAATAAGGTGCAAATTGCCCTAAAAAATAGCCGTAGTTCTAGAGTTTCAACTTATACAAATAACACTTAATGACTACATCCTAGACTGCAATAAACTTGTAGAGGTTGAAATTATGGCGACTATTTTTCAATTATGGGGGCTTAAAAGTGGATATTGGATTATTGGTGACTACTAAGTTGACTAGCCCAAATAATATTCCTTCCGTGTCATATTATTTTGTGTACTTTTTTCTATATACGCTCTTTAAGAATTCATAAATAAAATTATATTTTGATACATTATCCTTATCGCTCTCTAATTAATTACACTCTAATTAATATTAATTACTTTAAAAAATAATTAATGTTAAGAGTAAAGTAGGAAAATACTTAATTAATTCTATCTTGATTTTGTAAATGGACAAGTACTATTTTGAGACGGATATTTATAGTAATGTGGACAATTATAAATCACAACACTCGTGTGTCTACTTTTGAAATTCATAATCATAAATATGTCATATTGTTTTATAAAATAATCAATATGGAACGACAGAACAAATTTATCCTCTAAATGAAAAGCTCATGGAAAGATTAGAAATTGTTACCTTAATTAATTTTAAAATATATTATATTCTTTGATATGACTGATAAAGGATAATAGTAATTTCAGTGCTTTGTATTAAGGATATTTGGAAATAGTTTCTCCTTTTCGCCCATATTTTAGGTGCCATTTCTTATATACGATACAATTTCCCAAGTTTGTAATTTCTTAAATTTTAAAAAAAATATATATATTTTTTTCCTAATTTTGATTTCAGAAATTATAGGTTTGTGATGATCATGAACTTATCACATTTGGACATGTCCATCTCATTTCACATGTTTTTACAACAATATAATGTTCGTGTATAAATTTGAAACATCAGCAGATAAGAAAATCAATGCCGAGTAGAGAACATAATCAGAATAAAAATGTTTTTTGGTATACCATGGATGGTTAGTTTTATCATGTAGGCTCCTCCATTTGCTTGGAAACCCTCTCGATAAGGCTAGCTATTTTCAGTACATTGGTATAGAATAAGATATCTTTGCTTCTTAACCACAAATTGAAGGATAGACTAGCCACAAGACTATATCATGAGCTTTAGTCAGACAGGTAGGATTCGTATCGAGGTATTGTTGTTGATTTTTCATTAACTGGTGTGATGTTGGCATCAATGTTTTGGTTGTTTACCTGACCGTAAGAGAAGAAAATATTGACTGGAAATCATGGTATATGTAAGAAAATAATCAGGTAGACAACAAGTTTCAAGCTTTTATAATATTTTTATAAGGCGTGATGCATTAAAACTAGGTGTCTAAATTTCCCTATAAAAATTAAATTGGCTCAATTCACTGACGTGGTTCTTTTACATGCCTGAGTAGCGGATAAAAGAGTTGCATGCTGGAGAACGTAAAGAGAAGACGCTTCGCTTGAGTGTTGAAGCTGGTGTTGTTCTGGATTTTTTAATTCTTTCTAGATGATAAGACCAATTCAGAGATTTCGTGACGAAAGAATATGGAAAAAGTCATGAAAGGAACACTATTATTGTATATAGAAGTGTCCTAGGATTATCATGGGACGTTACAGATCATCAGCTTGAAGATGCCTTTAGCCGATTTGGTAAAATTATCCGTTGCCAGGTTTGTACTTTTCCATAATTCATTTTCCTCGTAGTTTATGCAAATTTCTGGGGTTTGTAAGGATTATGTATGTATGTGTAAAATGATTGCTTTCAAACTTGATCCCACTAAATTTAATTTTACAACAGATATCAATTATAGTCTAATACAATCTTTTGGCAACTCTGCAAAGTTGGTATACTCGAATTACTTGACAAAGAAAAAAGGAATTAGTCATGATAATAATTTTTCCAGGCCTTTGAGTAGATAGAACATATTTAACCATGAGAAACAACAGAAAGTAAACGAAAAAGAACAGGAAATATTGTGATATAATATTCGTATTTAAACAACTATTGCATTGCGAGTAAACGGTGAAAATACTCTCCATGAATCCTTCATTACTATTGTTTTGCAAAAAAGTTAGGTTTGACATTCAAGTGGATTTTATGAGGTTGTGTGCCTTGATGGGTCGAACTTCTCCTACAATTCTTCCTTTGTAAGATTTTAAATAATAACTTGATGTCCTGCTGAAAGAAGTGAGGCTTATTTTAGAGTTTAAAAGGGATCGTCTTCAATAGTCCTTTTTTCCCTTTTGTTTTTGTTTTTTTTTTCCTCCTTCCATTTGACAAAGAATATAAGGATGGCAACTATTCCGTGGAATTGTAATAAGTTAATTTACAATAATGTATAAAGTCTTCATACAAATTGATGACTTCATTAGTATATACGGATATTGAAATAGCTGACTTACGGTTAATGAAGTGTTGTAATAATTCATATTGTGCAAATACGTCTAAAATATTGGGCCATTGATTATATGAAGACATATTCTCAAAGAATGTATTTTTGTTCATCAATAATTGTACTTACGCAATTTGTGATATCTTACAATATGACCAGGACTATTATCTTGGAAGGAGAAAAAGGAATGAAAAACTTGATATGCATTTGATGGATGTTGTCCAATGATTGTTTCTCTATTTATATCTTCACTAGACAATGATATTTTTATGAAAATCAACTTCTGTTCAATTAGTCGTGTTTGAGCAAGGATTCAAAATGTCGAACTTTCCAACAAAACATATACAAATTTGTGGTCATAAAGAAGGAAATATTTACTTGAGTTGAAAATTATTTATAAACTTGATCTCAGGTGAAGATATAATCTTTATGAGCACATGGAGGATTAAAACAATTGGTCTTTGTGAACTGTTTCTACCAATTTGTAAATTTGTGAGATTTTCGTTATAATCGCAGTGTTCTTAGCCCAATCTACATATGTTTTACAATAAGAAGGGTATAAAATGACCATTAGTATATACAAATTTGTGTAACATCTAAAATATTGGGCCATTGATTATTGATGACATAAAGGTGGATGATCTTGAGAATTTTAAATACGGCGATTCATGAAAAACTTGATATGCATTTGATATGTTGATGACGGACAATGAATATTATGAAACTCTCGAAAGAGCTTCTGGAAAATTATTCAATAAAGGAAGTAAAAGAATGTTTGTATAAAGAGAATTTGAAATGAAAGATTTGTCCTTGTGGAAAGACGAAATTTGTCATAATAGTTGTATATGTTGATGTGAATATTATGAAATACGAAGAGCTTCCAAAGCTACAAATGGAGAATTTATTACAAATGGAGTATTTGTCCATCAATCAACATATACTGAAAATATTTTAAAGAGATTTTACATGGATAAAGCACATCCATTGAGTACCCCAATGGTTGTGAGATCACTTGTTATCAATAAAGATCCATTTCGACCTTATGGAAATGATGAAGAAATTGTTGGTCTTTGAAATACCATATCTCAGTGCAATTGGGGCATTAATGTATCTTGCCAATAATTCTCGACCAGATATTGCTTTCTCTATAAGCTTATTTGCAAGATTTAGTTCTTCCCCAAAAAGAAGACACTGGAATGGTGTCACGCCCCAAAATGTGAGGAGACGTGGCACAGCACAAGATGCTCGCCAACTTGCACCGAGCGAACCAATTTAGTGTAATGGCTACCCATTTCGCACCCATATACTACAATTCAATTAATTAACATTAATATTAAGTGAGTAAGTCGAAGTGAATAATATTAAATCAACATGCGTTTTAACCAAATCATAAAATAACGATGTTATTTGCAAATCTAAACGGATACCCATAACCCAAACGTAATACAAATATATCTATGGAGCCTCTATAAAACTATGAATGAAATAATAATGTTGCAATACTAGCTCGCGCTATACAAATAAATACAACAATTTGAATCCCACGAACTTAAATGTGGGCTCACCAAAAGTATGAAGCCGCTGGAAATCCTAGCCCGTATGCTGACCATCTTGCACGTGACCGCCTGCTAGGCCTAACACCATTTAAATAAATGATGCCTGAGCATTGAAATACTCAAATATGCGTCATAGCCACCACCCGTGATGGAGCAGAGTCAAACATATATATCAAGACAATTTCAAGTGCATGACAGATGGATTATATGTTGGCTGACGGCCGTGGCGGTCTGAGTGGTCATCGAGGTGGGACCGCCGGCATCGATCCGTTGCCGCGTCAAGCGGTATCGATGTGGAGGAAGCATTATTTCATTAAATGAGTATTAAAAGCCATAAGTCCCTCATTCTTTATTATTTCAACTTTGGAGTTATTGAGAGCTTTTCAAGGTGATTTTTGGGAGAAATTCTTTGTGGTAAGTTCTTTTATTCTCTTTGCTATTCCATTTTCCATAATCGCCTTAGGATTCTATTATCATGATAGTTCTTTAAGGGTTTGATGATTAAAAGAGGGCTCCATGAGTTCTTCTTTCTAGGCTTCTAAATCTCGATTTATTGAGTGGGTTAGCTTTATTAAGCCTGGAATTGATGATTAGAACCTATTATTGCATGAATTCTTCCAAATTAGTGGCTAATTTATGGGATTGGAAGTTAGGGTTTATACCTAAATTTGGGGGTTTTGCCTAGAATCCGAATTTAAGTAATTTGTTGGTTCTTCTAGCTTGTAATTGATGGGAATTGATCACCTAGAGCTTAATTTCATGTTGAGGCCTATAGATTCCTAATTTCCCCTTTCTAGTTCATAAACCCCATTCCATAGGTTGGGAATTTGGGCCTTGAATTGAAGTAGGGTTTTGATTGATGTTCTTCTTGATTCTAATTGCATATTTCGGATATGATTAGACTTTCATTATCTCGAGGCTCAAAGAAAAGGAAAGACTAAGGTGTGATTGTTGGAGATTTTGTTGTTCGGCCTTCCAGGTAGATTACGGTTTACCTTATGGTGAGACTTCGATTAGCGAAGTGTATTGTTAGATGATATTGTCGGAGAATGCATGTAAGCCTTGAGGTATAAAGTTGGGATGGATATCGTCTTAGGTGGGGCGTTGTTGTATGATTTGAGAGCTAGCCACCCCGTTGTGTTGTTGACTTATTTTGATCTATTTACTTGTGGCTCATTTCTACGTTGATGACATTGGGTTATTGGTGATTAGCGATATATCACGACTATGATATTGCGGTACTTACTTGATTGATATTGAGATGAGAATAGTGATTCCATTGTGGCTTATTGTGTAGCGTTATCATTGCTATTACTTGTGTGCCTGGGAGGTACTGTTGAGAATTGTGATTCCCATTATGGCTTATTGTGTAGCACTGTAGTCTTACTATTGATATTACTTGTGTGCCTGGGAGGTACTGTTGAGAATTGTGATTCCATTATGGCTTATTGTGTAGTCTTACTATTGATATTACTTGTGTCATGTGTGATACTATTGAGATTTATTTGATTATTGACAAACGCATTCTCATCCTTCATGATATACTGTTGATACATTGGTGATATACAAGAAAACACTGTTATGAGCTGAGCTCAGTTGGATGAGAGTGACGTGAGGACCGATGTTCGATGTTTATCCCGGAATCGAGGTATGAGTGCTGATAGGGATTGTCGAGGTCTTGGACATAATAAACAAACTCATATAAAAATAGTCTGCAAATATTACCCACCAAAAATTTGTGAAGTTCGGAGAGACCCCAAAAGGCAAGGAAACAAAGGTAAATAAAGAGAAATTTTGGGGGGCGGGGAATCACCTTTTTTCTCAGGTTTTGGTTTTGCCATTCATTACAGCCACTGCTGATGGTCCTAAACACATTGAGACAACTATCACACGCGGTAAAACTCTTGTTCTGCAATTAGGCTTAAAACTCCTGTTCAGAATTCATTGAGAGGTGATCCTTGTTGGTGGTTCTACACGCATTCCAGCTGTTCAGGAACTTGTTAAAAAATTGACCGGAAAAGACCCCAATGTTACAGTTAACCCTGATGAAGTTGTTGCTCTTGGTGCTGCAGTGCAGGTAAGAGCCTTGCTTGTTCCTGGTTCTTGTATTCTGTGTCATGATTAGTATTTTGGTTCACCTCTCATTTTCTGTTTTTTCTAGGCTGGAGTGTTGGCCGGAGATGTCAGCGATATCGTTCTTTTGGACGTCACACCTTTATCCATTGGTTTGGAAACACTTGGGGGTGTGATGACAAAGATCATTCCAAGAAATACAACATTGCCTACCTCAAAATTAGAAGTATTCTCTACAGCTGCTGATGGTCAGACAAGTGTAGAAATTAATGTCCTCTAAGGGGAGCGAGAATTTGTTAGGGACAACAAATCTCTAGGCAGTTTCCGGCTTGATGGAATTCCTCCTGCCCCAAGAGGGGTTCCTCAAATTGAAGTGAAATTTGACATTGATGCCAATGGTATTCTGTCCGTCACCCCTATTGACAAGGGTACTGGGAAGAAGCAAGACTACACCATTACTGGTGCCAGCACATTGCCTGGTGTATGTTTTTGACTTCCAATTGTATTAGGACCAGGTCTCCTTTAGTAATTGTAGCTGCTTAGTTGGGCAAAGAGCTGCATAGTGTTTATCAGTCCCTGAATTTCACCTTATTTATTTTTTCCTTTTATTACTTTTGGTTGTAGATGAAGCAACATACTGCGTATCATTTCTTGTTAATTCCCTTTACTGCGCATAAGTGATCATATTTATGGTTGCATGGGAACAGGTCGAGAGAATGGTTAAAGAAGCTGAAAGATTTGCCCAGGAGGATAAGGAGAAGAGAGATGCCATAGACACAAAGAACCAGGCCGATTCTGTTGTCTACCGGACAGAAAAGCAGTTGAAGGAACTTGGAGACAAAGTACCAGGGCCGGTGAAGGAGAAAGTTGAGGCTAAACTTGGAGAGCTTAAAGAAGCAATCTCAGGGGGCTCAACTCAGAACATGAAGGATGCAATGGCTGCCCTTAACCAAGAAGTCATGCAGCTTGGTCAGTCGCTATACAACCAGCCCGGTGCTGGAGGTGCTGCACCAGGTGCTGGTCCAGCACCTGGCGGTTCTGATGGGCCTTCAGAATCATCATCAGGGAAGGGACCTGATGGAGACGTAAACGATGCCGATTTCACCGACAGCAAGTGAGAGCATAGAAGAGCAATTTTCAGACCATATTTGATTTTCAGCTTATTATACTCTTAGTTTGTGTATAAGGGATTAACTTTTTTCTATCCCGATTATCTGTGCCTTAGTTTTTTTCTACTTCTTGTGCTCGAAAACCCTAGGTCTCTTCTCATCTCCTTTGCTCTTATCCATTGTCTATTAGGTCTTTCCATTTGAGTGAATTACCGAGATAACTCTCAATTGTGGCATAGATACCCCTTATTGGAAATGGGTTGATATAAGGTTTTTTATCTGTTATAGCTGTTTTCTCTTTTTTCCCCACTAAACTCTTTCACTATTCAATTTTGAATGTATGTGCTGTTTTCATGATGAACTTCCGTCTGAGTATCTTCAGAGTTTTAGATTTTTCATCTGTATTTATTGATTGATGACAACTCTGCTTTTTCAGATTGAATTTAAGGAAGGGCCATTTAAACCTCTATAGATTATTTAAATAGTAAGTAATATTTATGTTGTTGTACAAGTGGAGTCTTAATATGTCCAAGAATAAATAGATTGTTAAGTAAGTTTGAGGAAGGAGTGGGAACAATTTTTTGAGCTTGTAGGGCTCAGTCTGAGGTCTCTGCTCCTTCTTTTGTACTATGCAGAAAAAATGTTCTTCTTTATGCTTATATATTTCTATTATTCCTTGTGCTTTAACTATTGTAGATACTTAAATAGAGCTGTAGTTGAGGTTCAAGCAACTTGGCCAACTCGGACTTGATCGTTTGGAGGTCTGTGTCCTTTTTACACATTGCTTACTGTTACTTCCTTCACTTAAAACATCTTTCTGGTTTTGAATTTTCATTTATGTTTAAATGTTTGTAAATGGATCAAGAAGGAATGTATGACAAATAGTTATAAGTTGTGGAGTACTCCATCCTCTTTACAAGTCTGTTTAAGGAAAAAGGTCAAAGTTTGAATGAAATCCTCACATATTGTGTATTTATTTAGTTGGATAAGCAGCTTTTTGTAATTGATTAGTTTTCATTAATAGTTGTCCTTAAGTATTCCAATTAACATTTTTTGTCTAAAGGACACCTCATGACTAAGTCTCCATAATCTGTAGCATTTAATTTATTTATTTGAGGAAATGCATTTCTTTCTGCAGATACATATAACGTACCATGTATTGAATATTGTTTATGCCATGTGGTGATACAATTGCATTCAAGGTATGGCTTGGAACCATAGCTCCGACTTTGCAGGGAATTGCTTGTTGTGTAACTTTTTGCTTTTAGCTTAGTTGGATGTTTATCTCTGTTATATTAAAGGGAAAAAGTTGTTTAGCATGTATGTTGTATATAAGAGATTGCTTTATTTGTCAGAAATGCTACCTTCCTATTTAAGTATGAAACAAAAAGCTCAATGACCACTGAGAACCTTCCTACTTAACAAAGAATATAGGAAAAGTTTGTAGGAAAAAGAACTCTAATGGATACAATAGATTTCCTAAGCCAATTAACAAAATGAGAGGAAGTATATGTGGCATTTGCAATCAGAAATATCGATTTGCGTAGCACGTTTAGATTGCTACACCATGGAGATTCAGCCTGATAAAAAATCTAATTAAAAGTGTTACTACTCGCTATGAAGTATCTGCATAGTATCGGTGCTGAATTGGGAATTATGAGTTGGAAAAAAGGTTCTTTCTCGCTAGAGGTCTGTCACTTCCCTTTAATTTTTATTCCTTCTCTATTGTATCTAATAATGTTTCTTGTTTTGATCAGGGGAAGGAGGTTGGTTCTGTTGTTCGAGCATTATTTTCATTGTGCTGTTAGCGCTCTGCCAAGTGAACTGCCATGTTTGCCCAACTTTTGTCAATCTTCTCGATCACTTGCTTCATGTAGAGCTTTCTCCCATCAGTTTTTGCTCTCTCTCTCTCTCTCTCTCTGTTTATTTTCTCTGGAATCACCTGATCCTTCTTCGCCTCACTCAGATTAATACTCGTGGTTTTGTAGTACCATTTAGACAAGTTCATATCATCAGCTACAATATGGAAACTCGAAGCAGTCTTCAAAAAGGAGAATTTGAGATTTTAAATGACCGGCTTGCAAATATTAATCTTTGGTCCATTCAAGGTATTCCGCAATTCAAATGTCTCTATTCTGTTACTTTTGTTGGTCCTTTTGTTACTTATATATTGATTAGGGCTCTGAAAGCTTGACCTATGCAATCTATTTTGATATTTGTCAATCTGTGGTTTTGATACTTGATAACCGTCTAGGTTCTTTTTGTTATAAATTAGGAGGAGTAGGGCTTCTATTTAATTTGCTCTTTGTTTTGTGGAACTGAGCTAGCTGATCAATCACCTTGTCCGAAAGAGCACTCAGATATGGGGAAAAAGTTCATCCTCATCATCACAGCACTCAGATATGGGGAAAAAGTTCATCCTCATCATCACCTTCCTCTTATTAGCTATTTCTATTTTCATTGTTTCTAAGTATTACTTTGTTTGCAGCTATTGTCACTAAAATGAATATAGAATTCTCTGAAATCAACTTAACAAAGCGAAAGCATGAAGGTATCTACTTTGTCGCCTTAGCAAGCATACGAGGCTTTCTGAGTATTGATAGATCCCTTTGCAATTCTAACTAATATAATATTAGTAAAAGACTCAACTTTTAAGTAAAATAAAAATGGTCAAACAAATGTATTAGTATTTCCATAAATGTGGATGAGGAGTGTGTTTACAGAATGAGGAAGTTATATGTTATACCTTTTTTACTTGGTTGCTCTATTAGATCTTCATTTGTTCAAGCCGCTTACATTGAAAAGATGGAAGAGCAGCTTGCACTTTATCCTCATTTCTATCATGATGTAAAATCTGAGCGAATGAACATAAATCTTTCCGAATATCATGAATATCCTTCGGCCCTTGTCTCCACCTTTCATTCGTTTTAATGGTTATACTTCATTTTCTGCCAAAATTGACCCCTACTTCAAGTACTGTTATTTCGCCTTCAAAGAATTTTCGATTCAATATCGTAATAATGGAGGCTCATGTCACTTCTTTATTTTACTATTAGTCGCTCAGTCGAGTCCATCGTTTTATAAATGATTTGCTTTTATCAAGAACTTCACATGAACTGTGGTTCATTTTTCTGGTGAAATAAATTAATATAGTGAACATGTTCATTTTCAGTTTTCAACAATGACCTAAGTGCCAGGCAATGATAGTATCAACTTTGATTACTAGATGTTGAATAATTGGATCATTAGACAATACACACCGGTTTTGAAGGAATTGAAGTCATGGTGAGTTACGACTAGCTAGATTAACAATAAAATAGAATTATATGATTTGAGTTAGTAGAAGGTCAAATTAAAGCTCAGACGACTTCCAGTTTGTATTTTAATGTCTTAAGAGCAAAAAGGATGTGCCTAAACATGTAGTTCTCAACTTCTCATTTATTTAAGTAGAACCTTTTGAGAAAAAAGAAAATAAAAAAAAAACAATGAAACTATCAGTAGTTTGATCTTACGAGTATAGTGAAGCTTCACAAAAATGAAAGGAAACAATTTCTCATATATTGTATGCTGTTGTAGATTGTTTCAATTAAAATGGTATTGGTTCTTCGTTTTTTGTGATTAACCGTTTAATGCAGTTTTCTGAAATAAAGGACATCCTTAGGCAGAGTCCCAAGTAGAAAAAAAGAAACCCCAAAAATGGAGTTTATAGATAGCAAAACTCCCATCTGTTCTCAAGCGAAGAAAATACTCTTAGCACAATAATGGATTTATGGAATTTGAGAATGCACCTGATACATAAACAAGGATTAGATGAGTGGAAACTCATCCTACCTCTTTTAATTCGCAATAACAAATTCATCTGAGTCCAAAGAATGAAAGAAGGAATACTTACATTTTGTTTTATCAGTAATGATCCTCTACGAAACATAATACCCAAAAAAAAAAAATGCAGTAGTATGTTCAAAACTCACATCTTTTGATGTTTATTTGACCTTAGTGTCTCAAAGTTTTCTTATTGCTTGAACTATCTGCATTAAGTATGCTTCATATGAAATACCTTACAATTTGCAAATTTGGATCAGTATACTGATATCATCTCTCATTTTAGCCTTTCTCGGCTCTGCAACTTTTACTCATCAATTACTCTTGCTTAATTATATGTTTCTTTTAGTGAAGGTTGCTTTCTTTCCCTCTTTTCTTCTGATGTTCGCAATGCCATAACAAATATTTTGATGGTCCAAGTAGATTTTATTTTGCATTGTATCCAATTTTTCATTAGAAATTCTCACTTGGAGATCCTAATACGACTTCAATGAAAATTTTCTTATATTAACAGTTGAATATTTGGTGCAGCCTGGTGCTAAGAGTGATAGTGATAGTGATGACTGCTGTCATATGGAAGGCTTTGATCAACGTGGCCAAGCCAAACATGGTCAATTACGGCCTTATCTACTAGCTCCTGATAGACTTGAGGGAAAGTGCAGATGTTCCCATTATTTACTTTGCAAGGAGATAGATTAGAATGGTTTAATTTGGTATCTTTGCTATCTAATGCAGTGAAAGTACCGCCTTAAATAAAAGCAAAATACAACAGAATTTCTTTGTATGAGCTAGAACTTTTGCAGGGGTAGTACATGAAGAAATATTGAGAAACAATAGCGTTAAGTGTGTTCGTATATAGCAATTGGACTAGATACCCAATCTAAGAAAAGTCTATTTGAGTTTGCAAATGCTTTTTTGGGTTAGCTGTTCAAGTCAACATTGTGTCTGTTGGACGGCAAATGTGGTAACGGAATTAAGGCATGAGTATGTTTGAATGAGAGACATGATACGAAGGCAATGTAGACAATTGCACTTTTTCCTGCTTGTGCTAATTAAATAACCTTTTTGGTATATATCATGCAATTTTTAACATTTATTCAGGTTTGAAATGTTTAGTTATTAGATGCATTAAATTGTGTTTGTAAATTCAAAACTTACGTGTCTTGACCTAACTTGGCCAAATAAAGATTTTAAATATTATTTACTGTGTACAGATGTTCTGTGCTTGCTATATCAACTATCTGATTTATTGAGAAAGATAGTCTACGAAGACATGATGAATTAAGATATGAAGAAATGCAAAAAAACACCTTTTTTGAAGGCCTTGGGCAGTGCAAGATGAAAATGAGGAGGTGAAGTAATACTTGGCCTATTCCCCGATATTCATTAAAAACTTCGCACGTATCCTTCCTATTATTTCGGGTTGTTTAGAGTTGGACAGGAAGTTCCTAATTCAAATCAAAATGTACAATGACTTCATGGCTTAGGTGTTTGTCCAGTGAATTGGTAAACAGCTATATAAAAAAGCAAGTCGCGAATCCAGCACGTCAGACATGTAGAAATTGAAGCTCACCTAAAAGTTTCTGTTGGACCAACTCATGAGGCATGGGAAGAACATGCTATGGATTTTCTCAGAAAAAGAAGAGGCTGCTTCTTTTGTTGACCAGTCTGTACTTTAGTTCAATTGTAATCTTTAATTATTAATTTCGTTTCTATTAATGTAATGTTCTCAAAGGAAATAGTCACTAGGAAATAGCTTCTTTTGGTCAATTAGATCATGTTCTTGGTGCCTGGAGTGTAAGAGAACACCAACATGCATCTCCTTTTAGTTCTCTGTTGTTGTAGTCAATGCAAGCTCAAAGTAGAACTCAGAGCAGTTGAGAGCTTGAATTAGAAAAGGAAATCCCATTGTAGATACATCTGGAAGAACAAAATGTTCTTTCTTCCAGATGTATCTCTAATTTTTTTCACATCCACAAACTAATTGATTGAAGTAAAGTTGGTAATGAGGACGTTTGCCAATAATTCGAATAGTTAGTGCCTTAGAGGAGAAGGAAAATGACAAAGAAAGAAAGGGAAGGAAAAAACAAAGAAAAAGAAAAAGAGATCCAAAGTGGAGGAAAAGTTCCGATAAAGATGGATCAATAATGTTGGTACACATAATTGAAACCCTTTTACCTGTTTGGCTTAGCTTATAAGTTCGAAATTTTGTTTTTTTTTTTTTGAGTGTTTAATTTGGAACATAAGTTATCATTTTGTCTTAAAAAGTTTCAAAAATAAGTTTAAGTTTGGATGAAATTTTTAAAAAGCGAAATTTTTTATGCTAAAAAAAATATAAGTTGTGTATATATAAGCCCATCCAAACAGGCTCTAAACACTTTTGTGCCCATATATATATATATATATATATATATATATATATATATATATATATATATATATATAACTTCATGCATCCTCAAATTAATAACCGTCTCTATAGTACTACTGCTGCCTTTCTTAAACAAGAAAGTAATAAAGAGTGAGAATATGAATATGGTCAAGGTTGGCCCAGCAGGAGGAAAGAAGGCAGCTGCTTGGGATGATAAGGGAAAAGGGGAAATTGCCAAGATTTATGTTTCCCACTGGCAACACGGAATTAATTCACTTCAATTCCTGTTCGTTGAGAATGACAACTTTGTTTTGTCTGAGAGACATGGTGCTGCACACAACAAAAACTTCACTACGGTAAGAGACCAAAAAATATATATTTAAGACCAAAAAATATATAAATATATCTTCCATTTTGATGATTCAATTATCAAATAAACTACTATAATCAATAGCACATGCTAATAGTTATTCATCGTCCATAATGATTATTGAAGGTTGTGTTAGATCATCCATCAGAATTTCTTACTTCAATAAGAGGTTTCCACAATGTTGAAAAAGAACTGAGGAAGATTGTATGTTTGAGATCAATAACCTTCGGCACCAACAAGGGTACCTATGGACCATATGGCATGACGACCTCTGTTGATCCCAGTTTGAATGAGCACTTCAACTTTGAAATAGGAGATGATCGTTCATTTGGTGGATTTCATGGCACCAATTATAGTAATTTCATTGAGAGTATTGGTGTCTATGTGAAGACTGTCACATCCTCCATGATCAGAACCAAGGATTCTCGAGTGAAGGTTAAAAAGGAAGCAGAACATCTGCTTCCTCCATAAGAACACTGAGCGCCCAGCTTCGCAGAGCAGCTCTCTCCCCAGCCCACAGCATAGTGTGGAATCTGGATTAATTCAACGTACTTTCATCATCTTGCAAATTTCCAAATAGACCAGTTATTGTTTTATTTTATGCTTGTATCTAGGAATTCTCCAGTAAACATTGAAAGGGAAGAAGATTAATCAAAAATATGTCTTTCAAGATGGACCCGTTACTATATGTTTAACTTTATGCTTATTTTATGAACAGTCAAGTCCCACACCCTTTGCATCTGGCGTAAAGCTAGCTCTCTGTACACGATGCAACAGAATATTATATTGTAGCATTGTTGGCGTCTTTCTATCAGGGATGAAGCTTGTTGGATGTTGCATCTGTTACTGCTATAGTTTTCTAGAATAATTAGTTGTTTAGCTATAGGAGGAGTCTAATAGTTGATTTAGTAGAATTTCTAGAATATTCAGTTTTTTAGTTTTAGTGAGAGTCTAATACTTTAGTTGTGGGAGGAGTCTACTTTGTTTATGTGTCTATATAAAGATTTATGATTAATTAAATTCATTTTTTTTACCTTGCTTGCTTCTCTCTCCAAAATATCATAACAAAGCTTCATTAGGTTATCGGTGACACGGCTTGGTAAAAAATTATACTAAATATATATTATGCAAAAATAAAAAAAATTATTGCCACTAGGGTGCGTCTGCGGTTCCCAGTCCAACCAGTCAAATACATTATGAATTTAGTTTATCACGGTCAGGGATATATGTCTTAAATGATTTTAAGGATTAAATTCTCAGAAGAAACATCAAAGGACAATACAAAAGAGACTTCACTTTGTAAAGACTTAACTATGGTGGAAGATATGACATATGCACGAGCAACTAAAAATCAATTGACAAACAATTAGAGGATGGAGTTATTCAACTGGAGGATATTTGATGACAAATTAATTGACGAAGAATTAGAGACTAATAAGTGTTAGGAATAACATAATCCTGATTTACTCATTAGAACAAGTGGAGAGCTGAGAATTAGCAACTACATGTTGTGGCAATTGGCTTATAGTGAATTCTACTTTGTGATTTTCCTCAATTTGATGAAGATATTTTGTAGCAGCTTTATGTTCGTTTCAGCAAAGGCAAAGGCGCTATGGTGGACACAAAATTTAATGTAACGTTAGCAATACAGTACCGTGTGAATTCTATGAATTTGAATAACCCCTTTATTTAATTGTTGGACAAATGAGATGCATCATATATGTGGTGGATTTTGTTTTAAACTTGAGGGGAATAAAAAAGAATGTTTATTATTCACGTTTGTGGTCCTATGCAATAAAAATTCTCAGTGTGTGCTTCTCTATACAGTAGTGAATTTGAGTCCGTAATGAACAAGGGTTGTGGTGGCCGGATTGATAAGAATTCTTTCATTTGTAATCAGAGGTTTCGTGTTTGAGATTTACCCCAAAATGGGACTTTCTAGTCCGAATCCAAATTTAGTCAGGGCCCAATGCGGATACCGGATATTGGCTAGAAAACCAAAAAAAAAATGGAATATGGATTTCGAGAGTCAAACACTTTAATTTTGACGTGAATCCGGACATGGAATTATACATATGTGAAAACTACGTAAAAAGTACTATAAATCACAATAATTGATAAGTTAAAATATTTGAAAGGCGTGTGAAAAAATTGCATTCAAAGAAAACCTCATTTAGCCCTCGAAATCCAAACGTGCCACATAAATTGGGACGACGCGAGAATTTTTCTGTTATTTATAATATCACTTGAATAAGTAGCTGGCCGAAGAATTTTAATTTGTAGGAACTGATGATAACCAGATTCCAGACTTCAATTTGTACCATAAATTGTTCAAGACCCATTTCTAGAATTCTTCAAATCACCATCCACTACTCAATAAATGCATTTAATACTCTAAATATGTCATAACAACTCTAAAGTATCAAGTTGAAGTAATTACTCCTTCTGTCCCATATTATTAAAAATATATGTCCCAAATAAATTATTCATTTATAAAATTAAGATAAAATTAATTAAATCTTTCCTATCTTACCTTTAGTATTAAATATTCTTAAAAATAGTCCATATTGATTAGAATGTATTTATTGGATAGAGATAGGGGTTTATGATTTCTTAAGAGATGTGCAAAAGAAAAAGTAGTCAAGTAATATGAGATGGAGGAAGTAATTTACTTTAGGAGTTCAAATTTCTAAACCCCACTCATATCTCAACTAGTAGTAGTGGAAAAAAATAAAGAGAACTCGTGGGTTACCTTAAAATACGAGCTAAAAGTGATTTGTGACTCTTGAAAGCTCGCCTGAAATAAACTCTTTCCACTTGGAGCTGCTTGACTAGCTATGGCGGAAATGCTTTGTTTACTTTAAAGCAAATGCTTTTACTTTAAGAGCCTGTTTGGAAAGCCACATGGTAATTGGAATTGGTGTAATTACTACCCTAGTAATTACACGGCCCTCAATTACGCAATATTATAATTGTCTTTTTTCATTTGTAATTACTGCTTCAATTAAGTCTTTGTTATGGTTGCGCGAGTGTAATTACACGGCTAGTTTAATTTAAAACTAAAATTTATTATTAAAAAATTAAAATTAATATTTAAAAAATATGTGCCTTTATAAATAATATTAAATTAGTTATTTAATAATACATTGTTTCTTGAAAATATGTTAATTAATAATCATATATTTGTAACTATTATTGTAACAAAATATTGATATATATTTTTAATATTTTAATTATTGATTATAAAAATTTAGCATAAGAACATTATGGGATTGGATGTTTGACAAAAAAAGAATATTTATAAATATAATGCCATAACACTATTCAAATATTTGACAATAAATTGATGAAACATCGTACGATGTGAAATAACAAATCAATAATACTAAAGCAAATATTTTTAAAATCGAAAATATAACCTAAATTTAAAATCCGAAAGAATATTTTTAACGTAATACTCTTATGTCAAATTCTAGTAAATTTCAACGTAACATAAGTAAATACTCCTATAATTAATAGAAAATATGCTTCTAATAAACTTTTATATCAAGTTTGCTACTCTAATATTAAGAGGGTTTTAAAAATTGATAGTTATACTAAATAAATAAAATAAAAAACTAAAACAATAAGAGCAATTACATTGAAGAATGAGTTGAGAATGAGAAGAAAGGAAATGAAATATAAAATAAAAAGAAAAATATATTTTAAAAAAATACAAATGATTAAAAAGTAAAAATAAAAAAGAAATAAAAAAAATAAATTAGAAAAAGAAAAGAAATTAAAATAAAATAAAAAATAAATTAAATAATAGAAATAAAAAATAAATTAAAAAAGAAAAGAAATCAAAATATAATTAAAAAAAGAAATAAACATTAAGCCATTTCCATTCTCTTTTAATACCTATTCATGACATCTTTTTAGTAAGTTTACACATATCAATGCCTTGATTTATCTTTTTTTTTTATTTTTTTTTTTCTTAGCATTGTACTGGTAGTATTCCATATTTAATGTAGCAACAGCTAATATATATTATAATTTAATTATCTATATATAATATAGTGGAAGAGCGGAACTAGCGTAGATAAGGTACATCCATGACCTAAGAATAGCTTACCACATATCTAAAATATTACTCCACCTTCATTTCTCCAATTTAATATTTGCTTCAGGACGAGTTCGGGGTTTAATAGAAACAATACTTAGTTGAGGGGATAAATTTAGGGAGCACGTATCATTAAGCCATTTCCATCTTTTAATACCTATTCATGACATCTTTTTAGTAAGTTTACACATATACTCCTTGATTCTTTTTTCTTAGCATTGTACTGGTATAAGAGCAATTTTTATACATAATTTATTAACTAAATGGCTTAAAAAAGCCTCACATGATATATGTTGAACTAAAGCCCACGTATCTATTTATCAATAATGTCATTTAATCATATCAGTTAGTTCTTTTGTTTTCTCGAATTAAATAACATCATTTAATCACTAACCGTTTTGGTTTTGATAAGTAAATATCCAAAAAAATAAGGACTAAGCATTTTGCTAATTCCAGCATCTTCAGCAACTTCCTTCTTCTTGATTCAATGGTGCAAATTTCAAGAAGAATTGAACCTTTTGCGGCATATAAGGCATGGGAATGGGATTGCTTTGAAGGATGAGAAGATGCCTACTCATAGAAGTAGTTTCAAGGATATCTATTTGTTTTATGAGTTGATGGATACGAATCTTAATCATATCATTAAGTCGACGTTGCCTTTATCCAATGACCATTGCAAGTATTTTCTTTTTCAGGTATTGGCTAGCTGTGAACTCATTTCTATTTGTTCGCTTTTTCTTTTCGTCTTCTTTTCCCCTCATCACAGGTAAATACTCATCATGTTTCAATATTTTTTAGTTCCGCAAAATGTGATGTGTTTTTTGTTAGTCTTAATTCGACAACGTTATAAGAAAACTTTTAGCCTCTTTTAATTTTTCTCCGTTATTATAATATCGGAGAAATAACAAAATTAAACACGTTCATATTAAAAGTGTTTCAAATTTATTGGAGACTAATTTGATGTCTATCACACCATTGTTGACTAAAAACATGATGAGTATTTATCTCAAACACGTCATGTAAATATTATTATTTGTATTTTGTGTGATAATACACTTTTTTCCTTTCCTCAAATGCTTGAACACTTCTATAATAAAGGAATGAATATATATATATAGTGACAATAATGTTTTTTCCTATAATTCATCCTTTTGATCTTTTTTTCTCTCCTTTCAATTCACTTCTTTAAAATAATGGAGTAACTAGATCTCAGTCGCGTCTTACAAACATTGTGAGTCCCCGCCCCCGCCTTTTTTTTTTTAATAATCTCTACTCCTATAATTTTATTATGTTATTAACATCATACAGATTTATTTTTACTTCAGCTGCATAACTGGTGATCAGAGAAATAAATTGAGATACAGAAGTAGTGATTTGCAATATAAATATATCAAGAGTTTTTTGTTAAAAAATTATATAAATTAATTACGTATGAATTGTCAAACAATATTATCCTTTTTTGTCAAGCCATTTTTTTCTTATTTGAATGGAAATATCATATGCGATTGCCATGTCTTCTTTTTCCGTGATGTCATTTAATTAATTTTTGGTGTTATTGTTCTTATGAATAACTTTTTTATTCTCTTATACTTTTCGTTTTCAAAGGCTCTTGGTACTTTATATGTCTTGGAATAGTTTTAAATTAATAAAAAAAAATCACGAGATACGAAATATATGTATTTGTTCAGTTGCCTTATATATTGTCTTTAATTTGGTAATTAAGCAACTTATATTATAAGAAGTTTTAGATAAATGAGAAATTCCATTGCATGACTTTCTTGACTAATGTTGTATTAGACCGCGCAAAGCGCGGATACATTCACTAGTACAATAATAAAGTGATGCAGCCAAATACTTTACAATAAAGAAGTTAACTTAACTTCGATCTCTCGTTTGTAAATCATAATCTTATCACTTTTCGAATTTCTTAGGGATTTCTCTTTCCATTTGGAGCTGCTTGACTAGCTATGGAGGAAATGCTTTGTTTAAAGCATTTGCTTTTACTTTAAAGATTTCCACCTTTTAATAACTATTCATGACATCTTTTTGGTAAATTTACACATATACCCCTTGATTCTCTTTTCTTAGCATTGTACTGGTATAAGAGCAATTATATACAATAATAAAGTGATGCAGCCAAATACTCTACAAAAAAAAAACTAATTAACTTCGATCTCTCGTTTGTAAATCATAATCTTATCACTTTTCGAATTTCTTAGGCTTCACCTCTAAACATCTTTGATATGTTCTAAATCATGGGTCACATATGTGTTCAAGTCCAAGAGATATACTTCAAATTATTGGCTCTCGCCCTTGCACGTAAATGATGCTTTTTTTTTTTTTTTTTTTTTTTTTTTTAATTTTTTTAATTTTTTTTTTAACGAACCTTAAACATTTCAAAAAAGAAAAAAAAATCGGGATGCTACAAATGATATTAAGCATATATTCAGATACTTCCGTGGGACCATTGATATGGGACGGTTTTATTCAAATGAATCCAATTCAAAACTAATTGGTTATGCAGATGTAAGATATTTATCCGATCCACTTAAAGGTCGATTCCAGACAGGTTATTTATTTACATGCGGAGGTACAGCTATATCATGACGTTCAACAAAATAAACTATGGTTGCTACTTCTTCAAATCATGCAGAGATAATAGTCATTCACGAAGCAAGTCGAGAATGTGTTTGGTTGAGATCAATAACTCAACATATTCAAGATACATGTGGCCTTTCTTTTGAGAGGAATATTCCAAAAACATTATACGAAGACAGTGCTGCATGCATAGCTCAACTAAAAGGAGGATACATTAAAGGAGACAGAACAAAACATATTTCACCAAAATTCTATTTTAATCATGATCTTCAAAAGAAGGGTGAAATAGATGTTCAACAAATTCGCTCAAGTGATAACTTAGCAAATATGTTCACTAAGGCATTGCCAATCTCAACATTTGAGAAGTTAATATCCAAGATTGGAATCCGTCGTCTTCGAAATATTAAGTTATGTTTTCATCGGGGGTAGTACTCCCCACTAACACATTACTAGTAAAATATGCGCTACACTCTTTTTTCCCTTAACCAAGGTATTGTCCCATTGGATTTTTCTAGTAAGGTTTTTAATAAAGCAGCAAGCAATGCGACGAATAGCTATGTATACTTTTCTTTCACTAGAATTTTTAATTTATGCATCCAAGGGGTAGTGTTGTGAACAAATTTTATGACATGTTGGCTATCACTGTAGCAACTCCTCTAGCCCAAGTTTCATTAGGCTATAAATAGCCATAGATGAAAAATATTTCAAAAAAACAAAATAGAAAAAGACTACTCCTTCCCCTCTCTCTTGCGCGCGCGCGCTCTCTCTCTCTTTGTGTGCCTTTTGTTGCTCTTTAATTTTAGTACACAACTAGAAAATTTGCCCGCGCTATGCGTGGTTTCGCACGGTCCATGGATGACTGATTTCATCAAACTTATAAAAGATCTTTTTTCAATATTTAAATATTAAAAATAACAAAATGATAGATTTTGATAGTAAAATATGATTTCAAATAAGTACTTTTACACAATCCCATAAACTAAAAAAATTGCTTCTTACAATTTGAACTTGATAATATCACTTCGCAAAGGCATAAGCTGACCTAAAACAAAAGCTCACAAAAAAGTATCTTGCATTCTTGAGATTCTCTTTGAGTGTAGAAGGAACAATTATAACATTTGAAAATTCTCTCATCAAGTTTTCACTATATATCAGTCTACTCACTCTTTGATTCTCTCCCTTTTCTTCTAACAGCTGATCACCTCCCTTTCCATTTTTCTCAAAGCTTCATCTAATGCTCTGAAACACAGCGGTAAGACCTCTTGACTTCCCTGTATAGCTATAAGAAATAACATACATCCCCTCAATTAAGCATTATAGCCACAACCCTTTTATCTTCTATATTCATGGGTAATTTGAAAAATTATAGACTTTAAATGCAGTGAAATAAGTTACAATATATTTGGCGAAGCTACTGCTATTTAGGCTTGCTCGGAGAAAGCGAACGCGCAGCTTTAAAAGTTAGTTAATACAGAAACTTGGTTGGCTTCTAACATAATGAAGGAATGAAATAATTGAAACAGAAAGAACAAAATGTCTCCTCTCTTTCCTAATTTGGAAATAAATTCACCTGACCACACAAATATTCAAGATTATTTTTTGAACCACTTTCACTCTTTCAACACGCAACACTTTATAAAGTAGGTTTTTTTGGCCAAATCAAAATTCCATGAGAACTCACAGTTTGGATACGACATGTTTTTGTGCCGTCATGATTTACCTCAAAACTGCCAGTCAGTACATATTACTTTGGATCTCTTCAATTTGTAGTTTCTTCTGCATCCAAGAAGCCAATTAATATATTTAACTATCAATATTTTCAAATCAAAAGTTCACATCGAGCAAAACATATAAAAACATAAAAAATAAAAAGTAGAAAAACTCTAGGCTTCAAAAACTTCACATAGAGCCCCTTTATGGACAAGAAAACAAATCAGTAACTATCATATGCACGGCAACGGAAACACAAAGTTATAAGATATCAGAATTACTTAATTTTTGATGTTCAAATTTAATTTAAAATGTGTAAAGACTATTAAACAGGGAAGGGAGAAAAAGAACTATAATATTTGGAGATGTATTTAGAAATGCTCTTGGACTAAATCTCTTTTTTATTTTTATATATTTTATTTTAAGAATTCAACTTCCAAAGTCCCCTTGTTTTGAAAAATAAAGAATTTTATTTACCAAGTAATATTTACAATGCAAAAAACAACCATCCGACCAGTAGTTGGGGACGGGCCCCTACAATGGCTAACAACTTCTAAACCAAAGCCCTTTTCCCCTTATATTTAAAAAGAAAGTAATTGTTTTGAAGAAGAACAATCATCACACGAACATTTCATGTTCTTAACGACATTCTTGACTCTTATTATGCATCCATTACAAAATATTTTCACTTTTATTTCCAAAAAGAGGGTTATATATATTGCACATCCTTGCACTACATCATATGCATGTAAATTAGAATGTACTGGTATAACAATTAGACCAGGGAGATAAGCACCAACCTTTAGGACGAATGTTTAGAGGAATTCCAAAGAAGCTAACAATTTCTACAATGGGGTTTTCATTTTCAATAATGCAAGGATATTAAAAGTAGAATCAAGACCCATGTTCTCAAAACCAAAACACAAATTTGTCAAACAATGCTAGATATAGAAATATATACCACAGGAATAGTCTTATTTAGCCAATTTCTGATGGATTAATATAAAATATTACTAAATCAGCAAATTCACGGATGGATTGATAAAGAAAAATACTACTAAATCAACAATCCCGACAAACTAAATCAGTTTTCTTTAGACAATGAAAGTAACTAAACATAAATTTCCATTTTGAGAAAAATTTCACCAATCTCCATGTCCACCATAAATTCCAAAGTATCCCTTCCTTTCTTAGGCACAAAAGTACACTCTCTAAAAT
Source organism: Lycium ferocissimum (assembly GCF_029784015.1). Lineage (NCBI taxonomy): Eukaryota > Viridiplantae > Streptophyta > Magnoliopsida > Solanales > Solanaceae > Lycium > Lycium ferocissimum. The sequence goes on along the minus strand of NC_081346.1, from coordinate 73,671,180 downwards.
CTACAATACATTATATGACTTCGACATCATTACTCATCCACACTTTCCTTTGTATAAGACTCGAAAAATGAAATCTTTACAATTTTACCGTACCCTCTTTAGATGCCATTTTTATAAGAAAAAATTCAAAACTTGTTCTAAAATCTCTTTCACTTTTATTCACTCTCTTTCTCCACATACCATTTTTAGTTAATCGAGGTAGAGCAACGAAGTGCACAAAACAGGGAAAAGTACATTAAGAAAACAAAATCTAAGATAAGATTAAATAAAGACGCGAAAGAAAAGTGGCTAATATTAATCCAGTGATACGAAAGTAGAAATATGAGCAATTAAAATTTTGTTACCTGGTGATGTCCCAAAAGAAGAACCTAAATCGGAGCAGACCAACAACCGAATACAATAAATATAGAATTTGTTATAAACTGATAATGGGGAAAATGTTATAGAATTAACTCCAATAATAATAGTCCCAATTATTTACTAAAGAGAGTTTTACCACTTTTCAATATAGTTTTCCTTATTAAAAATAAATCAAAAGAGAACAAAAGAAAAGATGTCACTTACATTAAAGTGAAAGTAACGCCATAAACTAACCACCGTCAATGAGAGATGAAATTCAGACATATCAGGAGCAACAATTATTGCGACTAATGGATTTCCATCTGACGCAATATAGCTCTGGTTTTTAAAAAGAGGATGTAAGCTTGACCCAAAACGAGGAAAAAAAGAGTGAAAAGGAAGACAATCAAGGTACTTAAATGTGGAGAGCCAAGATTCATAATTTTGCTCTTTTTTTGATAAGAACATTTTAGCAATTGCTTCGATTGGAACAATTCTAACTGCCTGTTTAGATTTTGGTGCTCTAGCGAAGCAAAACCGGTTTTTTGTAGAGTCACGCCACTTACATCTTCTCAAAGAGACATGTTTAATGGCCAAGTTGTTACAAAGTGACATTCTAATCATTAGGGAGAAAGAGGAATTAAACACATGGATCAAAATTGAGTTTCAATACAACATTATTCATAAAATTGAGTTCCAATACAACATAGCCACGTGTAATTGATCAATATATTAGTAATTTTTAAGAGTATCTACAAACAATTGATCAACTGATCAATTCTTAAAAAGCTTTAGCATACCCCTAAAAAAAAAATTAAAAAAAAGGAGAGAGAAGGAAGGAGACCTGCACGACATATCATCACATCCCTAAAGCATTCATTGTAGGACTTACAATTAAGCCCACTTTATCACCTCCGCCAATTGTTTGACTAACAATCACTCGGTTCCATGGCTGATCTACAAGGATTTTTTTTTTTTTTTTTTTGGTGACTGTTGTCAAATTTTTTCTTAACCCAGATTGTTTGTGCAAAGAAAGATTGAAGATGCAGGGCTACTCCTCTTATCCCACAACATTCAAGTGAGGCCGTTTTCCTGATCGAACAATAGAGTTTTATCTTACACAACTGATGATAAGATACAACAAAAGTATTACAATACGATGAAATTGATGTCGCGTTACAATAGTACCTTTTTAACGTGAAGATGTAAATTTTGAGCACTACTTGGAACTTCCTGATTTGCATATATTATCAAAGAAAAGAAAATTAAAATCGTCATAAAGACCTATTTCGTTCTAATTTTTAGCCATGAAAAGTCCAACACTAAATGGTTTCTGTATCCGTTGTTGTTTGGTTCCAAACACATACTTACAGAGTTACCGACTTACAGTGTATAAACCAAATTGGCTTTCACAAACAAACAATTCCAGGGCTGTTTCCATAGCAAAACTAAGATCTATTTAATTGTCAGTCGGTTCCTGACATTAGCAATTTTAACCTCCCTGCTACTATTTGGTTAATCTTTATAATCCAAACATGTCTTTACAGACCAAAAACATACACCTAAGGGCTACATCATCACAAGAACCAAACCCTGACACAAATTTGCCATGTTCAACCAAGTGCGACGAACAAAATTAACAACTTCATAGTGGCCTTCAACCAGAAAAATCTATACCCTGAAACCTTTAAATCTGTTGCGTAATGAACAAACCTCTGAAGTCAAACGGGGGCAAGTGAATAAGGCTTTTGTTATTTCCAAGTGAGGGATTAAAGAACGGCTGGTTTTTTTTTTTTTTTTTTTTAAGTGGAATGGCGGTTAGATTGAATGAGGTGTGACTTTTCGGCCTTTTGTGTGTAAGTAAGTACGGGAGAAATCTATATCTGTATATATATAGATTAAGCCAAGTGGCGTAATATGAACAAGCCACTTGGTAACAAATTCTATTTACATTAATTATTAAAGAAGTTATTAATTGTAGTTCAAAATATTACATAATTTAATAATCTATTAATAATAATAATTATTAATAATAATAATAATGAACTCACGTAATGTACTCATACGATATTATCAACACATAGTAGTAGTAGTTGTTAATAATAATAAAGAAAATAATAATGAACTCACCTAATATACTCATTAGATATTATCAACACATAGTAGTAGAGTTGTTAATATAATTATAATAATAATAATAATAATAATAATAATAATAATAATAATATCTATATTATAATAAAAGGAGGGCAGTATAGCTTAATATTAAGCCAAGTGGCATAATATGAACAAGTCACTTGGCAACAAATTCTATTTGTATCAATTCTAAAAAGAAATTAATTGACATTATTAAATGAACTCACCTAATTTGGTGTATTGATTTGAGAAAATTATTAATTGATATTTTTGGATTCTAATTTATAGTCAACAATGCTCCTTTAAATGGTAAGATATAATATTGTCCTTTATTACTTTATGCAATTAAGATAAATTCAAGCCCATATGAAGAGCACCCGTACGATTAAATTGAATGCAATATTAAAATTAAAATGTATCAAAAAATCATGATTAAAAGTCATTTGTTTAATATTTTCACTTTAAAATGTTACCGTGCAAGTAAAAATGTTACCGTGCAAGTAATCTATTAGGAATATAGAAAATGATAAGTCTAAACGAAATTGAGATATCAACAATTAGATTTTATCACCTTTCTTATTAATAATAGAACGAATCAATATTAGCATAATTAGCAGGAAAAAAAATATAATGCTACTTTGAATTTTAAACCAAGTTCATACTATATAGAGATGTAAAACAATTTAAACTTAAAATAAATAAATAAAAAATAGAATTTGAATTAAATTGAAAGACAGTTACCTTTTTTAAACTAATCAAATGACTATCCTTCTAAAAGTAAAAAATATGGAACACATCAAAGTTTTTTTGGTGCTTCCTTTTAAGGAGGAGATTTTCTTTCAAGCTAGGGTACTAACAGAATCAAATCGACAACTTTTATGGCTCTGATGAACTAAATTTTATAAATAAATATTGATTTTCTTTTCTATATTTCTCTATGTAGAGAAAATATTCTAATACAAATATTTGAACTGAAATAAAAAATTTGAATTTGAAAAGGTAAAACATGTGCAATTTAAATATCATCATATAAGGAATATTAGAATTTTTTTCCTGTAGTTTGAGTTATCTTTGTAATGAATTTATAATGCAATAAAAATTTAAAATTGATTATACCCCCTAATATTTAGGTAACTGATTATAATTCTAAACTGTTTAATTCAAATTCTGAATTTGAAGTAGTTAGCCATATATTTCTGTGGAAAAATGGTTAAATAATTATCTCCTTTTTTGGCTTTTCTCTATTTATATATATATTTTTTTATTTTGCATTCTCTCTTATTAATCTGCTATATCTTATTTAAATAAATAATAATAAAAACAATCACTAATTAGAAAAAACAACCGATGCCTTATATGAGTCCAGAAAATCTTCCCGAAATTTGTGGAGATAATTAAGTAATCAGTTACATATTATCAAAACATAAAATTAAGAGAGATTTAAGGAGAACTTCATTAAGAAAGATTTGAGTGGAAGTTACAAAAATGATGAAGCGGGCACATAAATAAGGTATGAAATAATAGAATATCAATCAATAATGATACATAATTATGGTATATTTATTTTTGTGCAAATTATTAAGCAAAAAAAGGGTGATAAATTTCTGGAGTCGTTCTATTTATGCCATCAGCCAACTCTCCAAACATACTCCTTGCTTTTGCTTTTCATTGCTTAAAATTTTCAGTGTTTATAATCTGTATTCCATGTGTAGTTTCTTGATTTTATGTTGTTTTGCATAATTATGATATAAAGGTGATTGACTTTCTTGATCTTTTTCTTTTTTATCCTTTCAACACCAGGTTTTGGTAGAGTAAGAGATCAAGCATGTTGATGAGAAGTTTTCGATTAAGCATGTTTATGAGAAGTTTTCTCAAGGACGTCACTAATTAAAAATAAGAGCTAATGGAGGTTGAACACCGAATTCACAACGTATATTTGGAACAAGAAAATTATTTGTCGCGAATGATTTGAATTATTCATAGTGTTGATAGTTGGTAAGTTTGGTGAATGCTTGATTTGGATACAAAAGTTTATACTTCCTTTGTCCCAATTTATGTATACTTTTCGCTTCCAACATTCAAACTGCATGAATTTTGATCATCATCTTGAGATATATTTTTTACCAAATTGATATGATAAAATTTATAGCTTATTTTTCATGTAGTTTTCAAATAAAATATTAATTTTCAAATATTGAGTTAATCTATTCCAATTTAGATTCAAAGTTTAATCAAATTGACTCTCGAAAAGTGAAAAGTATCACATAAATCACATTTTAATATGATTAATATTCTTTAATTTTGTCCGCGCATAGCGCGGGTACGAATACTAGTTTAGGAAAAAGGCCAAAAAAACAGCAAAAAAGATTAATAGGATTTAAGGCCTTAGAAAGCTCCACGTCACCGGGCTTTTGTCCTACAATTATATATTTATATAGATTTTATTTCACAACATAAAGTCTTTTCTCCAAAATTCGAATATGGCAAAAAAGCTTTCAAACCTGAAGTTGAAGAACCTCGTTTCTGATGACTATAGCAGTGATAACGAAGATAAAAAGGTCACTGGAAAATTGGAGTTAGACCTTCCATTAGAGAAATTGAACCTTGGGCTAAAAAAGAAACTTCTTGTGCTTAATCTTGGTGGCTTGTTGTTTCATAGGGTGCATCGTCGAGACAGATTCAATGTCCGAAGCTACAAACCGGACTTGATTTGTGGAAATTTCTCAGGTTTGTGCGTGTGCTTTTTTATCTATTGAAATTATAAAGTCACCTAGAATTCAGAGGCCGGGTCAGGATTTGATTAATAATTGTATATGTTCAATGGATTTTTTTAATACAAATATAAGCTTTGGATCAAAGCTATTGGGTTCGACCGAACCCGCACCCGATAAGCTAGCTCTGCCCCTGACCTAGATGATCATAAGCCATTGGCGGAAGTAAGAATTTCTTGAAAGGGATTCACCTATGTGTGTGTGTTTGTCTTCAAGGCAAATTACGGACAGAGGCGGATTCAAGATTTGAATTTTATGGGTCCCAACTATTTCAAATCTATCTATATATAATAGGAAAGGCAAAACACTCTTGGAATGCCAAGTGTAAGCACCACAAAATTCCTATTTAAAAATACAAAATGAAAAAAAAATGGAAGGGTAAAAAAAAACTGCAACCTGGAGCGCATTATTACTCAAATTTAAAAATACAAGAAATAACTGCAAAAAAAAATAATAATAATAATTAAAAAAAAAAAAACACCACAAAGTAAATCCCCCCCTTTTTTTTTTTTTACTCCTTCTTTACAACAACTACTCCTTTTTTGTAGAAAAAATTGCAGATCTTTTACATTATTTTTTACAATTAAGAATAAATTTTTATTATACTTTTGAATTCAAAACAGTTACAACTTCTTAATACGGTTTTCCCATATTCTTTTAAATTAGTTTGTTTGCTTTATTCTCAATATGGTTTTCTTTCCTTCTCTTTGCTTTCTTTATTCTTAGAATCTCATTAATGGTCGCAGCCTCTCGAGGAATGACTTGATAAAAACGTTGGAGCAAAGAGTCAAGGAGATCCTTGAAGTAATTTCCAATTCAGTGAGTGGTAGATTTGTATGACTACATTGAAAATAAATATCTTCTTAATTCTTTCTCATTATTGTAATTCTTATTGCTTATCTAGACCAATGTCATAATTCTTAATGTAAGTAGAAACTTTACTGGCTTAAGATTCGCTAATCTTATATACCAAAAACAACATTAAAGATGATTGTACAATATTTATAGTTGCTTTATTTATGAATCGAACCGCGTTGCCCTAAAATGACTAGATTTAGGGAATGAATATGATTTAATTCTTATAAAGACTGAAACTGGTTGAATTGCATTCTGCTTCTCCATTTTCCTCTGCATTTGTGAGTTATGTTATTTTATTTTATTTTTGCTTTTCATAATGTCGCCTAAATTTAAGTTGCATATACGTATAAAAAAATCTACATATCATCTAACTTAATTTGCATATGCACGCAGGATAAAAGGACCAATGTTGACAATATACTTTCACTTATATTGACTAAGTGAGATTGGGTAAAGTAACAGTATAATCTTTATAAGAATGTTATGGTTTATTACCTTTTGACTCAAATACTGTGTGTTAGATTTTAATTGCTAAAATTTGTAACTTAAGAAATTGTATTGGGTAAACTGTAAAATATACCTTCTAAATTGTCGGTGTGAGAAGGGATAATATATATGGAATTTTTACCTGTCATAGCTACCTTTAAGACTTATTTATGAATAATAACTACCTTATTTTTTTATTTAATTTTTGTAGCTTTATTTTTCCAAAATTACATTTCATAACTAATCCAGTAACTTTTGAAATACATGTACCTCTTTATTCTCCCTCACTACACATTTATCATCTTCTCCAGACCCTAAAAAAATTCTCTCTCCTCTTTCCCTTTCCCTTTCCCCTCACTGCCGCCTCGGCTCCGACATCTCCTTGGCGCCACCGCAGCTAAGGCTGCTCTTGCCGTCGGTGATGCCCGAAAAAAATTCTCTCTCCTATTGCCATCGGTGATGCCAGAATCCATGGCTTCTTCTCAGATCTGGACGGTTATCGAGCAAGTTGATCGGATTTGGAATAATGAACATCACAACCATAAAGCTTAAGCTTTTTGTGATTGCACAGTATATATCTGATTCAATGATCTAGTAGAAGTTGATTTCAATTCCCTACTTTTCTTGGAGTTATTACCAACATGTAAATGCGACTCAAATATGTTGGAACTCAACTACTCCTGCAAATCGTGTTAATATTTTTTTTTCCTTCTCGTTAAGATATGCATATGCTCAAGTTACAATCTTTTCAAGTAAGTATGGCACTTAGAGATATAATGATGCGAAGAAGGTGTTTGATGAAATGCCTCAAAGATATATTGTTGCCTCTCTTGTTACGATATCATGTTATCTTGATCATGGGTTGGTGAATAAGGTAATGGATGAATTTCGTCCGGTTTCTACTAAGGATAATGTTGGTGGACAGCTATGATTGATCTTTGGTTAGAAACGGTGAAATGAAAAATCTTGGGAAATATATTTCAAGATATTTCGTTGTATTTCAATGTATTTCTAATTTCAAACAGTTTCGATATATTTCATTGTATTCCATTGTACATACACATACTACAATTTTATATTTCTTAAACAATCAACCATATTTCATTGTATTTCAGTGTATATTTTTACGTATTTGGAAGTATTTCTAAAAGTTTGGAATGGAGTAATTTGGAGAGAGAAACGTGGGTTGTTATGGAACTTCGACGGTTATGCGTCATACATGGTTGATTTAATTTGACTTACCATTTAAAATGAAAGAAGAGAATCTATTCCATAAATACGACTTATTTTTACTCTGCCTTGATTTTGTATTTCAAAGATATTTCAAAAATGTGAACTCTCCCATTTTGTATTTCCGTGTATTTCTCTATATTTCAAAAACGCGAAATACAACTAAATACAACAAAAACTAGCTACGATTTGTAAATATAGAAAAAGTAGCTATAAATTGTTAGAAGCTATTAAAAGGTAGCTGTTTTTGTAAGTTGCCCATAATATATTGTTGAAAACTGCATATTGTTGTTCTAAGACTTAAGAGGGGGCTAGAGATACAACTGAAAATTGCTAATTGCACAAAATATTAAATAATAATTATTAATATTATTTTATAAGAGATTCATAGAAAGACGTACTTCATCCATTATTGTATGATAGAATTGTTATTTTCTTCTCCAAAATGATAAAGAGTACTTAATTGTACTAAAAGTAAGTTAATTACTAAACTCTAAAGGTTATGCCAAATAAACCCTTTCTTATGTAAATATTTGATTCTGTTACTATATTAATCACACATTTTCTTTCATTTTTTATCATTGAGCTACAAATTTTGCTTTTTGTGTGTGGTTAGTTTTCTTGAGTTGTTTCTAACAATGATAATTGTCTAAGCTTATGTTCTACGGTGTTTAAAATAAGTTGAATGATTTCTTACTTTTAGCTTGAAAATTTTTGTACAATGTTGATCAAGTGTGTTAAAAGAATAAGGGTAGATAACGATTTATTCTTATTGGAGTTATAACTGGTGTTTGTTCAAATGCAGGAACTTAGCTACATGTTAGCAAAAGAATGATAATGCATAGCTTTTTTTTGTTTTCGATACGTAATTGTTTTAGACCTAATAGAAAATTGTGTGGCATGATTATATTTGAAATTTTATTAAGTGCCCAAATATATAAAATCTCACTTTTATAAAGCAAAATAAAAAGAAAAAGAAAAAACAGCAAATTCACAATGATTATGAAAAGTTGAAAACTAACTGAGTAACTAAACTAAACTAGGAGTATTTGATTTTAATTAAAAAACGTGTATAAGAGGAACTGAGTAACCAAATAAGGGATGTATCCCTTATTTTCGAAGTGAGTAACGAACTGAGTAAATTTAAGGGATGTATCCCTTATTTTCGGTTAGGGATCTTCTTTTCTTTAATATATTTTATAAAATTATTTAAATTTTGAGAGTAGAGTGGTTAATTAGTAAAAGATGAAGTGAATAAAATTTGAATTTAATAATTACATTACAGTTTTGGAGATGGTTACAACTTCTCCACTTTGTCACCTTTATCATAATTATAAGAGTTTTCAAAGTTTATAGTGGTTTAGAAAAAATTGTCTCTTCGATTTGTCTTACAAGCGGAAAAAAAAAAAAAAAAAAAAAAAGAAGGATCAATGGAAACTTCAAAGACGGTAGCACACGAAATCGGTGGAGTAAGGAACGATGCGTTTTGATTAGGGCTTTAGTGTTAAGAGCAATATCGTTGGATCCCATCTTCTTGAGTTTGCCTATTACTCTACGAAGGTAAGCTTGATACGCACTTTCTTCAAGGTTTGTTCCTGAGACTCAAAATACATCTTACTTTGTTGCAATGTTGTGGTTATCTTTTGAAATTTTATGCGCTTATTGCAGGACCTTTGTACAAAGGTCAGTTGAAGCCTAATCAATTGAAGGAATACTACGATGTAGATTTGGGGAATGAGAGGTTTACGGCCCTGTTAAATTTTTATCCATTCTCTTTTTATTTGTAAACTGACTCCACAAGTCAACAACGAACAACATTCGATCAACCGGTAAACTGAAGAGATGCAAGGTTGAGTAATCACTTCAAAGGCATTGAAATACTCATGAATGATCTCTCAAGTTCTTCCACTCCCTTGATCACAATTTGAATTTGGAAGCCCGTTTGGACTCTTTGGTGTGTTGGTAAGGAAACTCATCATGAAGTAAATAATGTTTATAGGAAGAAACCAATCCTTTTGCGAATTTCTATTCGCTATTTTGCTGAAGAAATCATAACTGTTCATTGTTTTGCAGAACTGAAAGTTTTCTCACTGGGAAGGGTGACAAAATGCATACAGCATTTGCGACGAAGAGCTCTACTAAGTAGTAATTTTTATTGCTGATTTCCCTTTGCTGATTTAGAGGAAATAAATTTTACTTTCTCTCTCTTAAAAAGAATAATCATCAAAGTACGAAGATCAATGTTTTAATTTGAATATCATATTTTAGTTGAGAATAAAAATAAATTTTAACTTGACATAGTTATTTAAATTAGCTATTATCCTTTTTAATATGAAGCTATTATCCTTTTTAATATGATAGTATGCTATTGCGTCGATACATTGGTTAAAAGAAGATATCTCCATTTGTTTCAAATTATTTCAAGTTTTCATCGTATTTTATTGACTGATAAATGCCACCGCTAAGGATAAAGGCATGCCTTTTTTTGTGAAGATGGCTACATATAGAGAATAACCTTCAAAGGGAGATGTTGAATCAATTTGAGGAAGCTAATGGCAAATGGAAGATTAATAAAATGTGATTTAACATGTTTTGGACGGTATTAATGGTTAGTGTAATAACAAGATAGTCGACTTTTTTTTTTTTTTTAAAGAAATACAATTTACTGTGTTCAAACAAATCAGATTATAATTTGTTATGATTAATATTTTTTAATATCAACCGCGCATCGCGCGGGTACGAATACTAGTTAAAAAAAATGATTATACATGTCCAAGGGGAATTGAACCCTCATCTAGAAGAGCAGCAAAGCTTTAGCAAGTTCTTTTACTGTCCTTTGGACCGAGAACTTACTTTGTTAGTAGGCTCGCAACAGATACGAGTAGTTGTTATATATTTAATGCATTTCAATATAAATACAGAGTCTATGCAAAAGCTATTGTGTTTCCAGGAACCCCACCCTAACACTAGATCCCTCCCTGATTACGGGCGACCTGATCCGACATAGAGATGGTTTTCGTGTTTACCAACACTTAGATGTTTTAAATTCCTATGATTGTGTCTTGGCCACTGTAACAATCTTTTCTTAATGTATTAAATAGGGTCTCTCTAGGAAACTTTTCATTGTCTCGGTTGAACTCTTTTTTGATAACTTGATGAGTTGAATGAGGGTGAGATTCCTGATAGGCTTTTCCTTCTTAGAAATAGAACTTTAACTACCTTATCCATCTCGTCGCCCGGTGTGTCTCTTGACTTGAGATATATGAGATACTCGTTGTCAATAGGGCAAGTCCGCTATAAAGTCTAGTGGCCAAAAAGTCTTTAAGAACAAAGAAAGCTAACTAAAAAACTATTCTGTTACTGACTTTTGTTGTCGATTTGAGGGTGCTTGGTTGGTATTAGATTCTGAAAGAGTTTTCTTCGATCAAGCGGTCTTTCTATCTTTTTGGTTTTATGTCCAACACAATGTTTTTGGTTGATTGAGATGGATTAGTCTTTTCTGTTTACATAGTATAATATTTCAACGAAGGAGATTCAGTTGATATTGGAATATGATACATTGATTTAGTAATCTGGAAAATAAGGGAAGTAAGGAACTAATTAATAAAGTGAAATGTGATACATTGAATTATTATTTTTACCTCCCCCCCCCCCCCCTCTTCCCCATTTGGGATGATCTATAATATTTCCGCAGTTCTCCTCCAGCATGACTCGAACAAGGTGTTTTACCAACTAAGCAACCCTCACTTGTGGATACATTCCATTCGTTTTTGTAGTGATTTTTTTTTTTTTTTGTTCACCTTATGTAATGATGCCTTCTTCAACGCAGTTTTCAAGAGACCTTTCTACGATCAATTTTTGAAATTTTGCCTTGAAATTAGTATTCGCAAATTGAATTGGATTTAATCTAGTTATTTCATTAATTAATCTATTGAAACTACATTTTTGTTATACTTATAATTTGTTTTCGCCCATTGTTTAAAGGAGAAACATGGACGCTATTTTAGATAACATCATGGTTGGGCTTCGAAGAAAGTTGTTATTCGTACGGCTAAGTTTCTTTAATTTAAGCTACTAAGAACTAATTTTGCTTATTAAGGTTAAATTTGAGAAAACAAACAATGTGTAATTATGAAAGTTTGCTCCGTAGCTGACCCTCTTAATTCGTTCTTAGCAGAATGGGAGCCTACCTAATCTTTATGTTTTATGTTTTTAATATAAGATTTTCTTCGCATAATGAATACTCATTTGTTATCAAATGGAAAACTTCTTATAATCTTAAATTCAGATGCTGAGGGCACCCCCAAAGAGCGGGGATTTCGTGACATTTCCTATTCTTGTGTTTCTAATAAGCTATTTAATGATTGACATGTTCAATTGTATTCATAGTATGTTGGGTTGGGATTCCGTCTCATTTCCTATTATCTGTCTTGTGTTTCTAATAAGTTACTTAATGATTGGCATGTTGAATTGTACTCATAATATGTTGGGTTGGGATTCCATCACATTTCCTATTATCTGTCTTATGTTTCTAATAAGTTGCTTGATGATTGGCACGTTGAATTGTACTCATAATTGTTAGGTTTTTGGGTTTTCCCTTTCTATGTGGAATTGGATTAATAAAACCCAGTCCAATTTGAACCATGCCAATTTTACCCAAAATTTCTTCTATATATAGGGTCAATAGGTCTTATTTTCACAACGCAAGAGTGAATTTGTAGCAGCCATAGAGAGAGAAAAATGTGAGAGAGAAAGCAGATTTTCGTCCAGAAATTTTCTACTACAGCAGTCCGCTTTAAATTGCATTTCCCGATTAGTTAACCGTTGGATCGTGCTGAAATTTGAACTGGGGGTTCTCAACATCTGGTTCTTCGATTTCAACGGTGGAGGTCGGATTTTGTGGCCTTTGGCTCTAGTTTTCGAGTACGAACAGTAGCTCGTTTTTTGGGGTGATTTCTCTCCTTTCTTCGCTAGTTTTGGTGCTATCTTTTATGTATTGTTACTCCGTGCTTGGCTTTGTTGTTGTAGCCATTTGGAGAACATTGTTGTAACTCTTGTTGTTTATAGTGGAGCTTTTGTGGGCCGGAGGTCCCGTGGATGTTTCCTCTTCACCTTGAAGGGGATTTACCACGTAAATTTGGTGTCTCTTCCATTAGATTTATTTTTGCTTGCTTTGCTATTTTATTGTTGGTATAGCTGCTGCCTAGATTTCCATTTGTGCTAGTGCTTATTGTCTTTTCTTGGTTCAAATAGTGTGGGAAGTTTTGACTTGGGTATTTCTTCGGCTGTTACCTCGTCGTGCAATTTGGTTATTGCTTGTTTCTTCCCAACAATAATATGTTGGGTTGATTTAGAGTAATCTTAGCAGAATAATTATACGTCAATGAGAAGTTAATTCAATAAGTTTGACGACCCTTTCTTAATTATTATCATTATTTTATATTGGAATGTAACAACTCCAATTTTGTTTTGTAGGATCAACAAAAATGTATTGACAGTGGCTTTAAGTGCTTGCTTGGAGAAAAAGGAGAAGCCCATTTTCTTGAAGCCAATGAACAAAATATGGGAAAACAAGGATCATCTCCTTCCTTTTCGCGGCGGAAAGTTTTCAAAATCAAATAAACTTATGATTGATGATGAACCCCACACTGCTCTTATAAATCCTGTATGTTTTGCAATTTAGTGGATATATTTATGTGCAAGTCAAGCTTTTAGCTTTGTAGATTTTATATTGAGAAAAAGTTATTTTGGTATGGAAATGAAAATTGACGCTAACGAAAGCATTTTATCATGAGGTGGTGTTTGACAAAGTCGATTTTATGTGTCAAATAATATGGCATTGAGATTCTGCGAAACTAATTATCGAACCTTTGATGAGATATAAATTATTTTGTGTGTGACGAACTAAGTCATCATGTCCACCAATATTGAGAAGATTCAGAGAAATGACAATCCTGCTAAGTAAAAATACTTTTAGCTAAGTGGATGATATAATTATTGTGGTCATTTTTCAAGCAAATCTTGTGGCTAATGTGAGAGAGTGGATGTTAGGCTTTGGTGCTAATGTTGGTGATTCTAGAATCACTCAAGTTCTTGGAATTTCTTGTGATGAAAAGTTCTTCTTAAACTCACAGATGAAAAACAATGGCATTACTGAGGTGGTACATGTTCCTAAGATCTAAACCAATTTAGTTTCTATGAAATTATTAGAAAAATTGGGTGAATGTTTTATTTGAGTTTGATAAGGTATTAACAAAAAAAAGTTTTTGTGGACAATGGGTGTAACCATGATTTATCTGTGCTTAATTATTTTCAAGTTATTGATGAAAATGTTAATACTATATTTACTTGACCGGTTTATATGACTTATGACATGTTAGACTTGAAAATGTAAGTTTTTTCTTATATTAAGAAAATGCAAGTTTAAGTTCTTTCTTGTGTTGAAAAAGGAAACGTGATATATCAATCATTCATGTCGGGTTTACTATTTTAATAATATACTAGTATTTCGACACGTGCGTTGCACGTGTATGTCGAGCTATCTAATATAACACATCTTAGAGACCCACATCAATATTATTAGAATAAAGGCATTATTAATAATTATACATGATAACTTAAAAAAACTTTGTTAAGGATTAATGTCATTTGTTGTATAATGACTTATTTGTCCAGGTGACTTTTCTATTTCATGGAGGTCAGACAAAGACTTTTCTATATGTAGCAATAACTTCATTACCTTTCCATTTCCAGGCTTTCCTAGTACTCCATTATTATATGATGTGTTATTTTTGGATCCATTTAGGTAACTCTGTCGTGACAATGACTTTTATTAGTTCTAGATAACTTATTAATATATAATATTCCTTCGTCTCAAATTATCTGTTTCGTTTTTTTTTATTTCACACCCTTAATAGATACTTAATTAGAAGGGGTATTTGACTAACTTTATCATTATTTATGTAAATTATAATCTCTCTCCATTAAATGTTACTCTATTTATGTCAAAGTTATAATCTCTCTGCACTAAATGTTTACTCTATTCATATGTCATCGCCATTATTGACAAAATTCTACCAGGGTAAAAATGGGAAAAAAAATTAATGATGTCTTGAACTTCTAAAATGACATAAAATTTGAGATAAGTATTTTTAGTAACCACGACAAATAACTTGAGACCGAGGGAATAAGATTTCATAATAGAATGTAATAGCTCTACGCCTCTAGCAGTAACTTCATTCGCTTACCACTCTAGACAAATAATTAATTCATGTAACGTGGAAGAAATCAGTAATAGTTAAAATCTTTCAAATAGGTTATAATTACCTTAAGGAAAATACAACTTACCCACGGCATCTTAATTACGGGGTAAAACCTTCGCATACTATTTTGGTGACAAACATACATGAACACATGGGATGTACATATTTATCCTAGTTTTTGAATGATTAAATATTTATTGCAATAATTATTGTCGTAGTACAAAAAACTAATTGATAGTATAATTAACAACCATAACTATAACAACAAAATAATTCTAGAAATTAGTGCTAAAACCATATCTCCGCTTTGTAATGTTCAGATTCCATTTGTTAGGCAACCAAACAAAATCTCGTTCCATCGACACGTAAAGGCCAAAGTAACATAATCATAAAATGCAAGAAAATCATCAAATCACTTCATTATGACTAAGTAAAGAATGAAATTCAATTAACTAAATACTCAAGGTGAAAGTTCAATAAGAATCATGTCAATTAAGCTGTCTATGATTATTCCAAATTCACAAAAATAGTTAACTGGAATTAGTATCATCAAGTAATTAAACACATAAATTGTTAAATCATAGTACTTGTTAGAAGAGAATAAAACTAAGAAATTAAAATCACCGATTACTTGAAGAGACAAGATAGGCCTTTAATCGCCTTATGCCAATTTGCTTCCGTATTGAATCACGTTTTACCAAAATGAGAATTCAATGGAAAACAATTACTGTGTAAAGATAAATACCTTAATCTTCATTTGGTTCTGAGTATTATACTTCTAACTTTGTTTTTGGTAATTTTCCTGATAACTTTCACCGTCAATTATCCAAGGGAGAAAAATATTGATTGTGAAATAAAGGACGATGGAGAGATGGTTTATCATTAGGAGATGTTTGTGTGGGAGTGTGTCTCTTCTTTCTCAAATTGCGTAGGCAAGTAAGCATGCGTCTTTTCCTCTTGGGATATTACTAAGCGCTGCTTTGTTTTTTTTTTAGTTTTAGAAGTAAGGTATTTAATTTTAGAAGGGTATCTACGTACCTAACTTTCAAGTTAGGAGTTTATTCAATTTGCATTCTAACAGAGGACTAACAACTATTATTATTTTGGATATATGTCATTCCTAATTATAACATGTACAAAAATATACAAACTATATTGTGAGATCATCCTAAAAAGATTATGATTAACATTTTTAGAAATCAAATCTACCAAAAATACAAAAGGTGGAAAATTAACAAATAAAAGAGAACGGTCAAAAATCCCGAACCCGTTCTTGGTTTCGTTTTAATCTATTATTTGACGTTGTGTCTTCACCATCAAAGTAAAAAAGTGTCGGGTCATGCGTGTTGAAGAGCGACAATGAGATCCCCAGAAATTAAATAAGATATAGGAAATATGATAGGTTAAAAATTGTGCCTTTTCATATGTATGTAACGTCTGTTGTAATATAACCTCCACAATGGCATTCACAAGAAAGACATTGGCCATATTGGAACTTCCTTCAGACATTGTCATACTGGAATTCACTTTTTTTTTTTTTTTTTTTAATCATCACTGTAAACCCTGTTGTTGATATAATTAAAACCTCACATTGTCTTTTTTTTCCAATGGATTTGTACCCATGTTGTGCAAAATCCATTGTTGGCTATAGTTATTTCGATTAAAATTTTGCTTCCTTTTACATTTACATGCTTAAGTGACTGGTCCACTGAGACTAAATAAATTCCATAAAAAATTGAAGAACAAATATTTGCCAAATATAACAGTCAAAGTATAGGATTTGGCAGGAATTAGAGTATCTAAAGAAAATGTACCAGACGGAACCGTTCACAACTAAGAATAAATGGCAAACCAATTAAACTTCAAGTGGCAGCATTTGATAATATTAAACTTAAAAGAAGATAGGCTTGTTTGTTTGAAAGAAGTTCTTTCCCGTGAAAGAACACATCCGTTCGTACACAAGCGTGAGTATGGGGGTAGTGTTTCTGCTGGTTCTTTTTAAAATAAATAAATAGGGTAATAGATGTTTAAGAAGGGTATTTAAGTAATTTAACTTTTAAGATCAGGTGTTCATGCTTTTAATATAATATAGATATAGATTAATGAGGCATTACTATGTTACTTAGTTTTAAACATCTGAACGTTAGTTTGGCAGTTTCTTGTTAACCACTATAGTAGTTCATTATGTGATTTGAATACAAATGTTGTGTCGGTTAAATGATCACTATATCTACATATTTTCCAACGTCTGTTTAGTGTTTGTTTGCTTGTAACAGACCTCTAATAACTTTGAATTCTATGGTAAAATCGTATTGGAATTGATTGTGATAACGTATTTGGTTATTTGAATAGACATTAAAGGCTTTTTTTTAATTACAATTTAATATTGAAATGTTCTTATATAATCAGAGGTCAACTTTCTTGTGGAAAGATTATCCCTTGACTGAAATGTTTGAAAGTGTGGGGGTGTCTTGTAATGTTATGCTTCTCGATTTTGAAAAGGAAAAAAAATTGAGAGGTACCACAATTATGGTATTAAATATAAGTGCCACAATTATGGTACGTACTAAATATAGTGACTAGAAGGATACAACGATGCTAAGTAGATCTTAAATTAAGATGAGATAAAATTCACAGGTGGTTATATTATTACCTCTAGTGGGGATAACATGAGAATCAGCCAAACAACAATTGTTGTTTTGAGTTATCAGGAGTTTAAGAATCTTAGCGAGGATTCAGGTTGAAATAAAACCTATATGTCTAAAAACTGTGGTTGCCAAGCAGCATTAGCTATAGTGAGAAAATAAAATTTTCATTGGCAAAACTAGACACATTCGGTTGAGAAATAAAGCGATAAGATAGCTATTGTGAGATAGAATTATTTACATAAATAAATTATGTGAAGTCAGAGGTGAACTTGATCAATTCACAGACTATAAGAAACATCGAGGGGAATGGGATTTTTAAGTCGACTTGAGAAAATCAACAATGATGGTAATCCAACCTATGTGATTGGAGATCCCATGAATTAGGTTCATATGGGTAATAACAAGTCATTAGTTGATCAAGTGTGTACTATAAAATTATGTCCCTTCCTATGGTGTGTGAATATAGCACAGTTCTGCAACGCAAAGTGAGGTTGAGTTATAAACTCTTAATCCATTATCATATCCTTTATAGGTGGTGTATTGCTCCGCAGAGTACACTTGAACCTATATGAGTGTGGAGTGGTGCCGCTCCTATGAAATTGTGACAGATTTCTGTTAGCATTCATGAATACCAAGACACGCACAAGGCCTCTTAGCGCAAAACCGCGATAACGACAAAGATTGTGCGGGTATGATGTGATCGAATAAGGCCATGAGCTTACAAAAGAATTCTTGGTTCATAGAAGTTTTAAATTTCACCAATTGATCTGTAAGTTTAATCCTGGTTTATCTAGATCTGGTTCATAGTCTACGAGACACCAGATTCGACGCATGATACTCATATGTGAAAACCCAGCAAATCTTCTTCACCATTTTATATTGCTGGGTTTTATTTAAAATAAATCTTTATTAGCAATTTTCGGCTCTTAATTACATACTAGAAGAGCTTGTTGAATTCTGGGGCATACGCCTACACCGGGTGAAATATCCTTAAGGACAGTGACTTCAAACATGCCTCAAGCTTTGAATAATTCCGCACAATGTTGTAATCAAGTATGTTCCGTAAGATTTCCAACACTCATATCTCAACTAGTAGTTGGAAAAAAAATGAAGAGAACTCATGGGTTACCTTAAAATACGAGCTAAAAGTGATTTTTGATTCTTGAAAGCTCGCGTGAAATCAGCTCTTTCCACTTGGAGCTGCTTGACTATCTATGGAGGAAATGCCTTGTTTACTTTATTAAAGCAAATGCTTTATTTACTTTATTAAAGAATTTCCACGCTTTAATAATTAATCATGACATCTTTTTGGTAAATTTACACATATACCCCTTGATTCTCTTTTCTTAGCATCGTACGCCAATAAGAGCAATTATATACAATAATAAAGTGATGCAGCCAAATACTCTACAAAAAAGAAATTAATTAACTTCGATCCCTCGTTTGTAAATCATAATCTTATCACTTTTCGAATTTATTAGGCCTCACCTCTAAACATCTTTGATATGTTCTCTAAATCATGTGTCACGCATATGTTCAAGTCCAAGAGATATACTTCAAATGTTTGGCTCTCGCCCTTGGACGTAAATGATGCTTTTAGCGCTTGATAATTTTTTTTTTTTTTAACGAACCTTAAACATTTCAAATAGAAAAAATGGGGATGCGACAAATGGTATTATGCATATATTCAGATACCTCCGAGGGACCACTGATATGGGAGTGTTTTATTCAAATGAATTCAATTCACAACTAATTGATTATGCAGATGCATGATATTTGTCATATCCACTTAAAGGTCGATCCCAGACAAGTTATTTATTTACATGTGGAGGTATAGCTATATCATGGCGTTCAAAAAAATAAACTATGGTTGCTACTTCTTCAAATCATGCAGAGATAATAACCATTCACAAAGCAAATCGAGAATGTGTTTGGTTGAGATCAATAACTCAACATATTCAGCATACATGTGGCCTTTCTTTCGAGAGAAATATTCCAAAAACATTATACGAAGACAATGCTGCATGCATAGCTCAACTAAAAGGAGGATACATTAAAAACATATTTCACCAATTTTTTTTTTTTTACTCATGATCTTCAAAAGAAGGGTGAAATAAATGTTCAAGAAGTTCGCTCAAGTGATAACTTAGCAGACATGTTCACTAAGACATTGTCAGCCTCAACATTTGAGATGCTAATATCCAAGATTGGAATGTGTTGTCTTCGAGATATTAAGTGATGTTTTCATCAGGGGGAGTACTCCTCACTAAGGCATTACTAGTAAAATACGCGTTGCACTCTTTTTTTCTTAACCAAAGTTTTATCCCACTGGGTTTTCCTCGTAAGATTTTTAATAAGGCAGCATGCAATGCGTATTACGAATAGCTATGTATACTTTTCTTTCACTAGAATTTTTAATTTACATGGACATCCAAGGAGAGTGTAGTGAACAAATGTGGATGCCATGTTGGCTATCACTATAGCAACTCCTCTAGCCCAAGTTTCATTAGGCTATAAATATCCATGTTCTGCAGATGAAAAATATATCAAAAAAAATAGAAAAGGACTACACCTTCCTCTCTCTCTTGCTTTCTCTCTCTCTCCCCGTGTGCCTTTTGTTGCTCTTTAATTAATATGACAAAAAATCTTTCAAACCTGAAGTTGAAAAACCTCGTTTCTGATGACTCTGGCAGTGATGACAAAGGTAAAAAGGTCACTAGAAAAATACAATTGGACCTTCCGTTAGAGAAATTGAACCTTGGGCCAAAAAAGAAACTTCTTGTGCTTAATCTTGGTGGATTGTTGGTTCATAGGGTGCATCGTCGAGACATGTTCAATTTCCAAAGCTACAAACCGGACTTGATTTGTGGAAATTTTTCAGGTTAGTGCGTACATTTTTTTATCTGTTGAAATTATAAAGTCACCTATATCAAGGGCGGAGTCAGATTTGATCTTTATGGGTTCAGATTTTAGCTTTTTAAAGTTATTGGGTTTTAAATTAATAATTTGTATAAGTTTAATGGATTTTTTAATATAAATATAAGGTTTGGATCAAAATTATTGGGTCCGACCAAACCGGCACCCTATAAGCTATCTCTGCCCCTGACCTAGATGATCATAATCCATTGACCTGTGTGTGTGTTTGTCTTCAAGGAAAATTACAGGCAGAGGCGGATTCAACATCTGAAGTTTATGGGTTCTAGCTATTTCAAATTAAAAATAAAAGCTTGATTATCGTGGAATCGAATCCTCATGAAGAAGGGCATTAAGCTTTAGCAAGTTCTTTTACTGTCATTGGACTAAGAACTTACTTTGTTAGGGGCTCGCAATAGATATTTTTAAGGAAAAAAATATGAATGCCCACTAAAAGCAAATAGTTTACACATTCATACCCTTTTACTTTCATGCCATCAAGTTTTTCGGGATCTCCTTTATTGTTTTATCATTTTCTGTTTTATTTTAAAAATGCTCCATTGCTTTCTTTCACCTCCTTTCTTTTTTTTTTTCTTTTTTTTTTTTGTGTCTTCACTTTTTTTTAAAAAATGAAAAAAAAATATCAAAATAAATATAGTAGCTAACTATTATTAAATCAATAAGACAAAAAAAAAATACAACAAGAAGTAATTAAGAAAAATACCAAAATCATTACCTTATTTATTAAGAACCTAAATTAAAGAAATATTTGTATCAATTTTTTATTTTTTGCAAATAAAAATAAATTTATATCTAAAATATATTTTGTATTTTTTTTCTTTCTATATCAATAAAAAGATAACTGACATAGTCCATTTTTTATTTTTATTTTTCTATATCAATTATCAAAAAACAAACTTATTCTAGCATAAAGTATACCAATCAGTAGCAGTTGAAGTGTACTTTCGCAATATATTATGATAATCACATAGTATATATTATATACTAACAGAGTATCATAGAAGATTGGTTTATTCCTTCAAAATACTACTCAATCGTCTATGATACCCACATAGTATATCATGTACTGACAGGGTATCATAGAGGACTAGCAGTTCATTCCTTCAAGAAAAAATACTCAATACTCTATGATACCAACCTGGTATATATCATATACTGACAGAGTATCATACATAACTGATTCATCCCTTCAAGAAAAACATAATTCAATCATCTATGATACCCATATGGTATCATGGAGGACTGGTGCAGTCCTTCAATGAGACACTCTTCAATAGTCCTCCATGATACAATCATGGTATAAGAATATACTAAGATGGTATCATGGAGGATTGCTGCAGTCCTTCAATGAGACACTCTTCAACAGTCTTTCATGATACCATCATGGTATAAAAACATACTGAGATGGTATATATCATGATGGTATCATGAAGGACTGTTGGAGTCCTTGAATGAAACAACCCCCAGTCATCTATGATACCATCAAGGTATAAAATTATACTGAGATGGTACCATAAAGGTTTGTTGCAGTCCTTTAATGAGACACTCTTCAACAGTTCTATATGACACCATCTAGGTATATACCATATGCTCACATAGTATCATGAAGGACTGCTAAAGTCCTTGAATGAAACAAACTCAGTCTTTCATGATATCACCACGGTATAAAATATACTGAGATGGTATCATGGAGGACTCTTCTTAAGTCCTTCACATGTGTCAACACTCTTGCATGATACCATCATGGTATATATCATATACTGATATTTTATTATGAAGAACTGTTGCAGTCCTTCAAAAGACACTCTTCAACAGTCCCACACAATACTATCATGGCATATATCATATACTGAAATGGTATATATTTATACCATGATGGTATCCTCAAGGACTGATCCAGTCCTTCAATGAAACACTCTTCAGTTCTATATGATACCATCATGGTATACAGGGGCGGAGCCAGCATAGTATTTGCAGGTTCGGCCGAACCCTGTAACTTTTGTTGAAATCTTGCATTTGTCTTGAAAAAATTATTGAATATGTATAAATTATTACGTTAGAACCCAATAACTTAAACAAATTAGAATTCCGAACCCACAAGCTTTAAATCCTAGCTCCGCCTCTGATGATATAAATATATACTTAGATGGTATCATATATGACTGCTTCAGTCCTTCACGTGTGTCTACTCTCTATTGTTGTCAAATAGGTGTCATGTTATATATTATATACTTCTTCAATAAAAAGGCTCAATCATCTAAGATACTCACATGATATATATTATTTACTGACATGATATCATAGAGACTGATTTATTTATTAAAAAACACTTCCAAAAATAGATTCATATTTTAAATAAAAAATAGATTTTAAGCTTAATTTTGGTATATTAATTTTATATCATTTTTAGCAAGTTAAAATTTGTTAAAAAAAAAACACAAAAAATAGAGTCATATTTTAGATATAACTTTTGTTTCATTTGCAAAAGAGAAAAAAATTATGAAAATATATTTTCTATTAATTTAGATTTTAATAAATAAAAAGTGACTTTGGTAATTTTCTTATACTATTTTTTGTATTCTAATTATTTAATTTTTATATTTTCATAAGCTAAGAATAGTTAGTCATTATATTTATTTTTATGTTAAACAAAAGAAAGAAAGGGCAAAAACAGAAAACAAGAAAAAGAAGAATAGGTACATGTGCAGTGATGTGAGCGAGAGAAAAAGCAGCACATGCGCAGTGCGTCCCTCTGTCTGTGCACGATGCAAAGGGGGTACACGGGTAATTAGCTGTAGTTGTAGGGCTAGGCGGCTAGCTTATACTCTCTCTGTTTCAATTTATATGAACCTATTTTCTTTTTAATTCATGCCAAAATGAATGACCTCTTTTCTAATTTGGAAACAAATTCACTTTATGAAATGATTTACGGTCACACAAATATTCAAGACTCATTTTGAACCACAAGTTTCAAAAGTCTTCACTCTTTCTTAAATGTCGTGTCCAGTCAAATGGATTCACATAAATTGAAACAGAGTGAGTATTATTTATTTAGGAGGGGGTATGAGCAGGTAAATTCTTTCTCTTGAATGGGCATTTGTGTTGATTTCCCTTCTTTTTTTTTATATTTAATGTATTTCAGTATAAATACAGAGTCTATGCAAAAATCATTGGGTTTTTGGGAACCCCCACTTTGTACTAACCTTAGATCCGTCCCAAATTACGGGCGACCTGATCCGACATAGAGGTGGCTTTTGTGTTTACCGACACTTAGATGTGTTTTAAATTCCTATGATTGAGTTTTTTTTGCCACTGTGACCATTTCTCTTAATGTATTAAATAGGGCCTCTCAAGGCTTTTTTTAATTGTCTCGCTGAACTCTTTTCTAATAACTTGATGGGTTGAATGAGGGTGAGATTTCTGATAGTCTTTTCCTTCATAGAAATAGAACTCTAACTATCATATTCATCTCGTCGTCCGGTGTGTCTCTTGACTTGAGATATATGAGATACTCGTTGTCAATAGGGTAGGTCCGCTATAAAGTCTAGTGGCCAGAAAGTCTTTAAGAACAAAGAAAGCGGACTAAAAAACTTTTGTTGCCGAGTTGAGGGTGCTTGGTTGGTATTATTAGGTTCTAAAAGAGTTTTCTTCGATCAAGCGGTCTTTCTATCTTTTTGGTTTTATGTCCAAGGCAATGTTTTTTTGTTGATGGGATGGATTGGTCTTTACATAGTATAATATCTCAACTGAGGAGATTCAGTTGATATTGAAATATGATACATTGATTTAGTAATCTGGAAAATAAAGGAAGCAAAGAACTAATAGAGTGAAATGTGATACATCGATTTTCTTTTACCACCCATTTGGGAGGATTATAGTTTTTCCACACTTCCTCTTCAGAGTGAGTCAAACCAGGTGTTTTACCAACTAAGCAATCCTCACTTGTGGATACTTTGATTTGGTTTTTGTAGTGATTTTTTTTTTTGTTCGCCTTATGTGATGATGCCTTCTTCAACGCAGTTTTCAGGAGACCTTTCTGCGATCAATTTTTGAAGTTTTGCCTTGAAAGATTTGAAGTCGGGCTGTGGTCGTCTACCATGGAGTTAGTATTTGCAAATTGAATTGGATTTAATCTAGTTATTTAGTTAACTAATCTATTGAAACTACATTTTTATTATACTTTTAATTTGCTTTCACCCATTTTTTATAGGAGAAACATGGACGCTATTTTAGACAACATCATGGTTGGGCTTCGAAGAAAGTTGTTATTTGTATGGGTAAGTTTCTTTAATATAAACTACTAAGCACTAATTTTGCTTATCGAGGTTAAACAAACAGTATTTAATTATGAATGTTTGCTCGATAGGTGACCCTCTTAATTCGCTCTTTGCAGAGTGGGAGCCTACTTAATCTTTATGTTTTATGTTTTTTATATAAGATTTTCTTCGCATAATGAATATTCATTTGTTATCAATGGAAATCTTCTTATAATCCTAAATTTAGATGCTGAGGGCACCCCCAAAGAGCGGGAATTCCGTAACATGTCCTAATTTTGTGTTTCTAATAAGTTATTTAATGATTGGCATGTTCAATTGTATTCATAATGTGTTGGGTTGGGATTCCCGTCACATTTCCTATTTTATGTCTTGTGTTGCTAATAAGTTGCTTAATGATTGGCATGTTGAATTGCACTCATAACATGTTGATTGGCATGTTGAATTGCACTCATTATACATCAATGAGAAGTTAATTCAATAAGTTTGACAACCCTTTCTTAATTATTATCGTTATTTTATATTGGAAAGTAACAACTCCAATTTTGTTTTGTAGGATCAACAAAAATGTATTGACAGTGGCTTTAAGTGCTTGGAGAAAAAGGAGAAGCCCATTTTCTTGAAGCCAATGAACAAAATATGGGAAAACAAGGATCATCTCCTTCCTTTTCGCGGCGGAAAGTTTTCAAAATCAAATACACTTATGATTGATGATGAGCCCCACACTGCTCTTATAAATCCTGTATGTTTTGCAATTTAGTCTATTTATAGAAGAAATTTTGTTATTGAGACTAACATATAGTTCTCGTTTGATTTAATTTGCAGCCTAATACAGCGGTTTTTCCTCCAGTTTTCAAAGTTGGAAATGGCAAAGACACATTTCTTGGTAACAAACATATATTAATCCTTGATATTCACTAATTGGATTTAGCACCTATACACTAATAGTGTAACAGAACTATAATAAGGATTTTTAAAATGAATGCTCGCAAATGTATAATATACATAAATTTTACAAAATTAGTGTATAATTTATGTACATTTCGCTAGCAGACGTAATTATTTGTATTCGATCGGACAAATGTGTAGCTTGCCTGTTATTATACTATTACATCACTTGTCCATAATAAGTAGATTGCTTATAGTGTATGTTCTTTTTACTTTGTCAATATATAAATATATATAATATAAATCTGATCTGATAATTTATATGTTGATATAGGTCCTAAGGGTGAAATGCGGAACTTTCTAGATGGTCTTGCTGATGCAGATGATGTTCAAACGTATGTGAAAGAACATCCCTTAATTGGACAACCTGCGATAACCACCTCTCATCCTGATTGGGATTACTATGCGAAGATAATTGACCGTTTTGTTGGCATAAAAAAAAAAGAAGCATCTAAAGTTATAGTCATTTGAGATGTTACTTGCCTGTGGGCTACAAATGATATAGTAGTAATTATAATAATGTGTATCATTTGAGATTTTACTTGCCTGTGGGCTACAAATGATATAGTAGTAACTATAATAATGTGTATAAGTTTGCCTGTTAAGCAGAAATTCAGAACATTTCGTGAAGTTTGTAATGTGTTGCCTGTTGAAAAGAATTTTATCCAATCCCGTAATTGCTCTTTACGTTGATTACTACTGATTTGGTTGGGGTTACGATGATCACAGTAGACTGCCAGAAACACACTCAACTTCTATTTTCTTGTTCATATTGCAATGGTGACTGAACTTTTGCCTTTAAATTTTGAGTACATCTTTTTTTTTTTTTTTTTTTTTTTTCCAATTCGGTATTCAATATTTGTATTGAGGTCAAATAAACACTCATATGCTACTTTCTTGTTAAGGGGGTGTCTTCAAACTGAACATGTTTTTCCTTATTTTCTTCTGTCTTCAAATTTTTAGTACATGTTTTTCCTTATTTTCTACTCCCTACGTGCTAATATTTATATAGTTTTCATTTATTGCTTATCGCTTATTATCAAAATGATTTATCCATGCCATAATTAAATCTTTTTATTTTGAACGTGAATATGAATATGGAATCTTTAAGTTTTTTTGTGATAGAATTTAGATATCTGAAAATTACGTAAAAAGTACTACTATAAATTACAATAATTGAGAAAATATTTAAAAGACATTAAATCTTTTTATTTTGAACGTGAAATGAATATGAATCTTTGTCAAAGAATAACTCGTTCGATATTTGTATTTGACCAGATAAACATTCATCTGCTATTTTCTTGTTCCCATTGGGAGGTTGACTGAACAGACTGTTGCCTTTCCAATTTGAGTCTTGGAAATCAGAAAGACTGGTACATGCCTTAATTACAGAATTTGAACGGGTTTAATTTTTGACCATTAATTAATAAACCTTGACCAATGCCACTATAAATATACATAATAACCATGGCTTTTTCATATCTAAGTAGTATTATCACTAAAGTCTCTTCTTCAATTAACTATGGCAAGAAATCTTCCTAACTTGAAGTTGAAAAACATCGTGGCTAATTCTGATAGTGATGGCACTAGTGATTATGAAGATGGAAAGAACACTACTACAAAAGAATTGGACCTTCCATTAGAGAAATTAAACCTTGGGCCAAAAAAGAAACTACTTGCGCTTAATCTTGGTGGGCCGTTAGTGGATCGGGTGCATCGTCGCAACGAGTCAGCTGTTCGAAGATACCCCTGACCTTGTTCATGGAAATTTCTTACGTTTGTTTGCGCGCGTTTTTTTACATTGTTAAAAAGTAAAATTTATATTTCTTATATCGTGACAGATTTCACTTTTTAGTCTATTTTTTTAATTAGAAAAAATAGTATATCTTTATTTTATTTCTCATTCAGTGTTGGACACTTGTTTTAGTGCACCAATAAATTTGGATTTGCATTTTGTGAGGCTCATAAATTTAATAGGAAAACTCTTCCTACTTGAGATTATCTTCATCTCCAGACTTGAAGACTTGATTAAGGTATAATGCTTTCATCATTGACCACTATCCTTGGCATGATAGTGACATATAGAAGTTATTTATTTTTAATCTTTTATTTTAATCCTCAGTAAAATGATTTATATGCATAGAAATATTTATGACACATTTTAGATCACGAATTTAAGTCATCAAGTATAGATAGTTGTCTCATCAATATATTGATATAGGAGATTTTCCTTGGGATTCTCTCTCTATCTCTTTCGATCTATTAATCGATTTGAAAATAGCATGCTCCACTTGCTTCTCGTTCATTTTTGTCCCGAAAGTATTGCTTCCGTATGTATAATAAGAAGCAAGCAAAACAGCTATTCTTTCTATGTTGTCCCCGATCAAGCATAATCACATAAATTAGAACAAAGGCATACTTTATTTGATATTTTAGTTGATTATATTGTTATTTTTGTCTTTGTTGTGTAACAGTCTTCTAGAGACCTTAGTGTGATCAATTTATGAAGTTTTGCCTTGAAAGATTTTAAGTGGGGCGGTGGTCGTCTGCTATGGAGTGAGTATTAATCTAATTCAATTTTTTGTTTATTAATCTAATTCTATTGTCTTAAGTTAGTGAGTTAATTAATCTATTGTTATGTAGCTTTGGTTACTATATGTTTTTTGCTTTTTCCTAGATGATCATAGTCGAAACGCGGAGCCTATTTTAGACAACATCATGGTTGGCCTCCGAAGGAAGTTGCTACTTGTATGGGTAAGTAGATTTTAATTTATTTAATTTAATATAGTATTAAATCAAAATTGTATTCTCCCTGAAATTTCATTAATTTGTTTTGTAGGATCAAGATAATTGTATTGACGACGGTTTTTCAACTCTGGAGAAGAAGAATAAGCCAATATACTTGAAGCAGCTGAGTAAAATATGGGAAAATAATTTTCATGGTGGAAGATTTTCTAAAGCCAACACACTATTGATTGATGATGAGCCACATGCCGCTCTACTTAACCCTGCAGGTTTTAATTAATTTGGATAAATTAATTAATCATTTATCAACAAAAGAGTGCAAATTAGTCCATATTAGTGATGCTTATTGCTAAGTCTTTTGTTTGATTTTACAGGATAATACAGCGGTGTTTCCTCCTGCTTACAAAGTTAGAAATCGCAGAGACACATTTCTTGGTAACAAACAAGTCCTTGACAGGTATGACTAATTGAAGTTCAATTTCAATGTATTCCTGCGACATTGTCGAAGAATTCCTCACTATGGTAGACTACTTACAAGATAATTACGTATAGATAAATCATGATTATGTTTAGTATAAACTTAGTAATCTCGAAACTACGGCGAATAGCCGGTTGCTATAGATCGAAAAGTTGAATTTATGCACCGACGGTATACCTGATATGAGTACCCAAAAAATAGTTTGTACCTGCTATTTACCTGTAGAACTGCATATATCAATATTTTGGAGATCGGGCACAACAAGGACGAGCTCTTCTTTATCACCTAGCGCATATGGACATAAAGAAGACGATAGAATGAATTTCGCATCGATAGAAATCATGTCTTGATCTTTCTCTGTATCGGTATGTGAGAGAGAGAGAGAGAGAGAGTGTGTGTGTGTGTGTGTGTAATATGGACGGGTAAATTTACATGATGAATCGTTGATATACCTGACCAAATCTAAACAATTTGTTTCTTATGTAGGTCCTAAGGGTGAAATGCAGGAATTTCTGGAGGGGCTAGTCGATGCAAATGATGTTCCAACATATGTGAAAGGACATCCCCTTGGACAACCTGCGATAACAGACTCTCATCCTGATTGGGATTACTATGCTTGGATAGTTCGCGCCGCGGAAGCTCCTGACTTTGGCTGCCCTGATTATGAATCTGATTATTACTCTGATTAGGACTCTAGTTACTATTAAATCAAGATGGTTCATGGTTTTCCCATAAGTAAATCTCTTGTTAGCAGCAGTAAGTTTTTATGTAATGGCGTGGTCTTATGTTTTTTGCAAGTTGCTTGTCTTTGTGGTTTTATGTGCCTATGGGTGACTAATGATATAACTATGTTTACCTAAGGTTTCTAGTACTCCCCTATATGTCAATGTTTTATTACTTTGTTTACTTGCAATTTGTGAGGAATGGTTCTATGGCAAACCGTGCAGTTCAGTCTTGGCAGTTTGTAATTACTACTTCCTTTTCATTTTGTGTGACTCTGTTTGAATCAGCAGGTTGTTTAAAATAAAAACAAACTTTTGAACCTTCTGATATGTTGGCTATAAAATTTGTGGCATTGACATTTGTATAATTACAAAAGCTATAAGTGTAAAAAGAAAATGTAAAGTAAATTATATATTTGGATTTCCCTAATCTCGAGGGTTCTTACGCCAAGGTTCTTTCATTTCGGGCAAGTCTATTTACAAACAAAAGAGAAGGTCTGTCCTATCCCACAAGTTAGTGAAGGTGGATGTCCAAAGCTTAATGAAGGCGAAGCCAAGGTAAGAGCAAGGGTTGAAAGACAAGGGAGAAGAATTCAATCCCCACTATTTGTTCCATTCTCAATGGTTGGTCGATTGGCCAAAATGTTTTTGGTTATCGAGTTGATCACAATGGTCAAGTGATCTAGAGTAGCATCTATTGGAGACTGGATTTTTACTAGCCAGAGGAATGACAATAGTCATGGAACTTACTTTTGGCTTTCCAAAATTAGAAGTGTGTCTTTCCTTTTTTGGAAAGAAGTAAAAATGAAAGTGTGCCACATAAATTGGAATGAAGAGAATGTCTTAGAGCATACAGACTTTCAGAAAGCAGCAAAAAACCATATTGTCAGACACATAAATCAGTATCCTTTTCCTTCCAACTGACATAAATGCAACTACATCATCTCTTCCTAGATGATATCCTTAAAAAGAAGTTAAGAACAAACATCTGGTTAAAAAGAAGTTTAAGAACAAAAATCTTATAAACGTTACACTGTCCTAATGATTCCTCAAAATTACAGTCAGCCCAGTCAAGAAAACAAGGAATCACCTAAACACAAAACAACTACAGTCAACTTTTTGTTCGACTTATCAAGCTTACTCCTTAGGTATAAGCAGAAACTTAATTTTCAGCAGAGAACCATATCCGAGTTAAAAAAGGTACTAAATATAGAAACTGACATTTTTTTAAAAACAGATAAGAAGAAATGTAAGTCAAAATTAAAATGGAAGAGTTATTTTAAGACAAGTTGCTCAGGTTTGTCACCTTTCTCTCTATACATATAAGCAAAACCAAGAGCAAAAGCCGCAAATACATTCTTCTTGGTAAGCTTTTCCTGTTAAGAGAAACTTGCATCATAAAAAATTAATTAAAATGGATTCTTATTCATATGTAGCTCTTTCTTCTTCCTCTAGTTCTATTCCATTTTCCACATATCCACAAAAAGAAGTAAAGGAAAACAAAGCATTATCCTCATATCACTCCTCACTTCATGGAATTCGAAGGCTCCCAGCAAAACCAATGACCAAACAACCAATCGCTCCAATGCCACCAATACCTCCTAAAATTTACAGAGTCGAACCTGTTGGTTTTAAGGAAGTTGTCCAAATGCTCACCGCAGCTCCCGAGTTTCAATCCGTCTCTAGTAGTTCTGATTCTGGTTCTAGCTCTGGTTCTAGTTCTTTCAATTTGAAGTGTTTACAAGATGTCACTCCTCCTCGGAAAATATTTTGAAGCATGCAGTCTGCTGGCTAATTTTCCTCTGTCACCTGCCTCTTTCGCATGGTGCTCTTCTATTCTTTTTCAGTCCTAGCGCGCTTACTTCACCAAACGCGGTTCAAACCATTTGAGAGTAGTAACTTATTATAATCGTCATTGTCTAAAAATGGGTACTAGTATGTGTTTACCTTATGGATGGATCAAGAATTTGAATTTGAACGAAATTGTAGATATCACAAAACAAATACTTAAATTGCTGTTTTCTTCTTTTCTTTTTTCACTTTCATCTTCTCCTCCAATTCAAAAACATGATCAGATGTATTGTATTTCCAATTTTTCATTCTAATTGTATGGTCTGTAATTATTTGGGGCCTCTTTGTGACTGCTCAAATGCGCTGAGATTTAGTGTTTATTGTTTTTTGTTATGGTTACAATTTTATCTTACACTAAATAGGTTTACAATTCTAATATAATAAAAGCTTTTTCCTCTTTTATCACATCATCTTACTTTGTAACAACTCAAAAGACAATCCTTACCCCAAAAAAGTTTAAAAAGACAAATGATGTCTTGTATCACGATCCGATTTCTAATGAAGTCGTGATCGGCTTTCGGTTCTAAAGTAGACCAAAGAAACCAGCTTGTTCTTTCTAACTTATATTATTATGTCACTTACTCAATGTACCTTTAAAATAAACTTAACTTTCTGTTCTACTATACCTTAATCAAAACAATCTTGATATAATCCAAGTGACAATCTTTTAATAATTGAATAATATCAAGAAAAAAATATCATGCAGAGTAGGTGATCATAACCCGACATTAATACATGTCTATGGAGCCTCTACTCGAGTACTCATTGCGCATGACATGTTATTCCTGATTAATCCTCAAAATAAATAAAGAATAAGTAAAAGGTTTGCTTGTGTAAGTAATATGTTAATTCACTGGAAAAATTATAATTCCGGAGATGACTACCTATAACTTCGACCATGTTTATCGGAAATTGATCTTAAAGTAGCTAAATAAGCTAACATGAGTTTTACGGCAGCTTAGTGAACCAAAAAAATAGAAGTCACATCCACAATAGTATATTCTTATATATGTTACGTTACTAAGTAGTAATTTATTTTACTATAGTAGTTGAGTTGTCAAAATATTTTTTGAAGACGTGGCTAATAATGTGACATTATTTAATCACAGGAATCCCTTAATGTTTGGAGATGATTGATCTCTTGGGGCCAAATTTGGCCAAAACGAAATGAAACCGGATTGAAGAACAAGATGTCGCAGTTGGGAAGTATAAAACGCATTTTGCAAATGAGGTTTATGTTTTTTTTTGCCGAAATAAGTATATTATACATGAGCAATAATAATCAAGTCACTGCACATATCTAAGCAAGCAAGACTATAAATAGACATTACATGCCGAATTAAACATATACAAGCTTCACTGACCATAGCCAATCTATTGTACATTATAATCCTTTTCGTCTTGTCAAGCTAAAACAACCTCGAGACTCATTTTGTGCAGCTTCAGATGTGTCGATGGCTTCCAACATCAGCACCACTTCTTGCATTTCTGGCCTCTTTTTAGTGTTTGCATCCCAACATTGCTTCATTATATTGGCCAGATCACTTGGGCAAGAGTTTGGTATTTCTGGCCTTCGACTCTTGTAGATTGTTGGAGATGTCTGAGAAAGAGTAATTTGGCTAGGATACGCAATTGAACAACAATATATCTCCCACAAACAAATTCCAAAACTATAGACGTCACATTTATGATCATATGGTAGACCGGCAAGAACCTCAGGAGCCATGTACCCCACGGTGCCAGTTTGGGCAGTCATGTCAATAGGACATGAAGCCTCAACTCTAGAAACTCCAAAGTCTATTATTTTCACTCTTCCTTTCTAGTCCACAAGTAAATTCTAACTCTTTACATCTCTATGAACTATTTTCTTAGAGTGAAGGTAACTCAACCCTCTTGCAACATCTAATGCTAGTTGAATTATAGAATTCGGTGGCAACCTTTTGATACTGTGTTTTAAGAGATGTGATGTAAGAGTGCCTCCTGAGACATATTCAACCACGATGCAATATCCTTCAGCATAACCAAATGATTGTTTTCTCAATGAATGATTTCTCGCATCAGAATTCCACGGAGTCATCAAGCCATTGGGTTTAACTTGGGGCAACCTCTTTGAAGCTCCGATTATCCTTGCAATGTTTGGGTGATCTAGCTTGTACCATATAGAAACTTCTTGCGTAAAAGCCTTTGTTACTACAGCTCTTCTTTTTTCATTGCTCATATCAAGTATTTTAACTGCAACTTCTTTTCCATCATAAAGACCTTTGTAAACTGATCCATATGCTCCTTGTCCAATAAGATTGTTGACTTTTAGTTTCTTGTTAGGATCCAATTTCCATTCTTCTTTGTTGGTGATGACTTCGACTTTCTTCGATTCTTCACAACCCTTATGATCGCTAAACGAGAAAAGGCCATAAATAGTGTATTATCTATGGGAGTAGGTCTAAAATGGTCCCTTAATTATATACTTACCGGTTTTAGTCCTTTAACTATCAAAAAACTTATTAAATTTGGTCTCCGTCTATTTTTTTATATAAATTAAACAAGATACAAACTCATAAACCTTCGTGAGATTAATTATTAAACCATTCCTCGACCACATCTCTCTCTCTCCCTCGCTTCTTTTTCCTCAAGTTCCTCCTGTTAACAAAAAAAAAAAAAAAAAAGATTCTAAAGACCGGCGTCGCTCTCGAGTCTCTAAAATTCGAAAAGACAAACTCGTGCACAAAATTTCGTAACCATTCTTCTCAAACACTACTAAAAAGCGGTAAAACCGGAAAAAAAAACGATGGAAAAAACCGACGGAAAGACCGACAGATTCGTCGATTTTTTTAATAATTTTTTTAAATCTTTTTTTTTTTAAGAAAACCGACGGACTGCGTCGATTATTTTCTGCACAAAAATGCACGAAAAAATATAATTATTTGTTATATTATTTTCTAAAATAAACCGATGGAGTCCGTCGGTTTTTTATTTTTATTTTTTATTTTTTTATAAAAAACCCGACGGAGACGGAGTCCGTCGGTTTTTAGAGCAAAAAAACAATATAAATTAAATCAATGTAAGTATATGAACAAAAAATATGTGGTCTAGTGGTAAAGCCCTTTAATGCCAAGGAACATACCCGGGTTTGACTCCAAGTTCCTACATTTTTTCTTTTTTTAAAAAAAAAAAAATCGACGTGAGACCGTCAGTTTTTTTTTTTAGTTTTTTTTTTAATTTAAAACTGACGCAGTCCGTCAGTTACGAAACGCGAGAGAGAACTTGAGGAAAAAAAGTTGAGGTTAAAGAATGAACTTGAGGAAAAAGAAGCGAGGGAGTAAAATATGTGTCCGAATGATTTTAATGATTAATCTCACAAAAGTTTATGAGCTTTGTACGTTGTTTGTATAAAAAAATAGATGGAGACCAAATTTGATAAGTTTTTGGATAGTTAAAAGACTAAACCTAAGTATATGTTAATGACCATTTTAGATTTACTCCCATGAGTATAGGACTATTTATGGCCTTTTCTCATCGCTAAACATTCGATCTAACTGTCTCTCAAGCTGCTCATCCATTCTTTCAAATCAATCTCTGCTCTAATTCTTGTTTTCGCCATTTCAAATGAATTCTTTTTTTGTTTTGAGAGTAAAAGAGAAAGAAGGAAACCTAAAGGTTTAATGTTATTAGGAGTAACGTTCCTTCTAAAAGATATATTTCGGTAGTAGACTTTATGTTCTTTTGTAAGTATATATAGTTTTGTATAGGTATCCAAATCAAAGTTGGAAGTGGAAAGGATTCAAATGAGATTTATATAAAATCTCATTCAGCAAATGTGATTTAACATCTTTTCTTTTCTTTTCTTTTTCCTCCTCCGGCCCAATCTTCCTTGGATTTGGACCTAATAATAAAAGGAATTTTTACTTGGTGTGGCTTCTTCTAAGGGGTAATTATTGATAATAACTATCTTTTAATTTATTTATATTTAGTAGTTACATTGCTTTTGTAAATTACCATTCGTAGCTACACTAAAATACATAAAGTTGGAGTGGCTGAAATGGTTATTGGGCAAGGCTCTCACCCTGCCCGCCCAAGTTCGAACCCGGCCACCAACATTTCTTTTCTTACATATTTTCCCTACCTTCTTCTCCTTGTATTTGAGTGTATTTCATATATATTTCATGCTTTATCGCATGCTTACGAAGAGAGAGTCTTGCCCAAATACATACGAATACACAGCTTTTGCTTAAAAGTAAGTTATGAATTGTAATTTGGCTCAACCAATTAACCCTTAATAAATGCTAACAACGGTTGGTTGAAAGGGTAAGTTTCCTTTTCTAGTGTCTTCCTTTTCTATTTCCTTTTATATTAGATTTTTTTGTCTTTTTCATTATCTAGTACCCTTGTTTCAATTTTGAGCCTTGGAAATCAGAAAGACTGATACATGCCTTGATTACAGAATTTGAACGGGTTTAATTTTTCAGCATTAATTAATAAAAGCTTGATCAATGCCACTATAAATATATAATAATCACCATGGCTTTTTCATGTCTATCTAAGTAGTATTATCACTAAAGTCTTTTCTTCTGTTAACTATGGCAAGAAATCTTCCTAACTTGAAGTTGAAAAACGTGGTGGTTAATTCTCATAATAATGATTATGAAGATGAAAAGAACACTAGTGAAAAAGAATTGGACCTTCCATTAGAGAAATTAAACCTTGGGCCAAAAAAGAAACTACTTGTACTTAATCTTGGTGGGCTGTTAGTGGATGGGGTGCATCGTCGCAACGAGTCCGCTGTTCGGAGATATACCCCTGACCTTGTTCATGGAAATTTCCTAGGTTTGTGTATGTGCGCGCGCATTTTTACATTGTTAAAAAGTAAAATTGATATTTTTTATAGAGTTAATCCCACTTTACCCCCTAACATTTAAGCGTTGGGAAACGATACTTCCTCCATGTATTGAATAGGAAAAATAACCCCTTTATACAATATTTTCTGATGAGAATTTTCTATTTTTGAATAAAAATCTTTTTCCTCTTTCTTTCTAGAATTAAAATAAGAAAATAGAACATAACTATTATTATCTCATTCACCTATTCCGTTGAAAATAATCTACACCTCCACAAACGTGCAGATTAAACTTCTTTTTTTTGCTTACATTAAAACAGTTGCTTGGGATTTTTAATTGCACATCTATAGTCAACCCAATTCCTTCAGGCATCCATTGTTATTAATTGTAGTGCTTGAGTTGAGAACATAACACCTCTAAAAGATGTTGATTGCCAGTGCAATTGAGATGTTCCGTTGTATAGCTGAAGAAGCAATTGGACTTGATATAGGTGGTTGAACCTTGAAAATCCAACAATTAAGATTAGGGAAGAAAAATTATTGATACAACATTAATTCATTATAACATATAGTATGAAAAATATCTTATTATTACCTGTGATGCCGTTACAAATTGGTTCGTGTTTGACCTTTCAACACCCTTCCAATTTCCTATTCAGTGGTATTCTAAGTAGTTGTTATATCGTAAAAGGAGTACATTATATTCAGCGAAATAGATGTATGAGACAATAATAGCTATGTATGTTCTTATTTTAATTGTAGAAAGAAAAAGAAAAAAAATATCTTTATTCAAAAAAAGAAATTATCACTGAAAAATACATAAGGAGGTTATCGTTCCCATTCAATATGTGGAGGTTATAGTTTCCCAACCCTTAAATGTTAGGGGGTAAAGTGGGATTAACTCTTATATCGTAACACACGTCACTTTATAGTCGATTTTTAAAAAATAAATATTGTATCTTTATTTTATTTCTCATTCAATGTTCAGACACTCGTTTTGGGGCATTGAGTAATTTGATTTCGCATTTTGTGAGGCTCATAAAATTAATGGGAAAACTCATCCTACTTGAGAATTTTTTTTTTCCATCTCCAGACTTGAACACTTGATTAAGGGTGGAGGGATCTTACCGAACCACAACCCTTAGCGTGATAATTTTCTATATTTAAAAGTAATTTATTTTTAAAAAAAATTTCCCTTAATAAAATGATTTATATGTGTAAAAGTATATGATACATTTCGTATCACGAAGTTTAAGTTATCAAGAATAAGTAATTGTCACATCCATAGATAGAAATATGAGTTTTGCCTTGAGATACACTCTCTATCTCTTTCGATCTATCAAAAAGATCAATAAGTAGTTGTCCCATCAATAGATAGAAATAGGAGTTTTTGCCTTGAGATACACTCTCTATCTCTTTCCATCTATGAAAGATCAGGCTATCAATCGATTTGAAAATAGCATGCTTCTCTCGCTTCTTGTTCGTTTGTATCCGAAAATATAGCTACTGTATATAATAAGAAGCAGTAGCAAAGTAGCCAGAAGTACATAATCACATAAATTAGAACGGAGGGAGTACTATATTGATATTTCTGTTAATTATAATGTCTTTTTTCTTGTCTTTGTGATGTGCCAAAACAGTCTTCAAGAGACCTTACTGTGATCAGTTTATGAGGTTTTGCCTTGAAAGATTTGAAGTGGGGCTGTGGTCGTCTGCTATGGAGTTAGTAACAATCTAATTTTATTTTCTTTAATGAGTGAGTTAATTAATCTATTTGTTATGAAGTGTTACTATATAACTTGTTTTTCACATGATCATAGTCGAAACGTGGAGCCTATTTTCGATAACATCATGGTTGGCCTTAGAAGGAAGTTGCTAACTAGCTGTTTGTACGGGTAAGTGGATTTAATTTAATTTAATATAGTATTAAATTAAAATTGTATTTTCCTTGAAATTTCATTAATTACAGTGGTTTTTCAACTCTGGAGAAGAAGAATAAGCCAATTTTCTTGAAGCAACTGAGTAAAATATGGGAAAATAATTTTCGTGGTGGAAGATTTTCAAAAGCCAACACACTATTGATCGATGATGAGCCACATGCTGCTCTACTTAACCCTGTAGGTTTTAATTAATTTGCATAAATTAATTAATCGTTTATAAACTAAAGAGTTCAAAAATAATCCTTTTTAGTGAGACTAATCCTATTTGTAGCCTAATACAGCGGCGTTTCCTCCTGCTTACAAAGTTAGAAATCGCAGACACACATTTCTTCGTAACTTATCCTTGATATTCAGTACAGTTAGTAACCTCGAAACCAAGGCAAATAACCTGTTTCTATAGACCAACAAGTTCTTAAGCTGTAAGAACTTACGGTAAAATTTGATATATACATTAAATTGGGACTAGTGATTGTACCTGTTGAATCGTTGATATACATGACCAACTCTTGATAAATTTTTTTGGTAGGTCCTAAGGGCGAAATGCAGGAGTTTCGGGAGTGGCTAGTTGATGCAAATGATGTTCCAGCGTATGTGAAAGGACATCCCTTTGGACAACCTGCGATAACAGACTCTCATCCGGATTGGGATTACTATTCTGGGATAGTTTGTGCAACGGAAACTCCTGACTTTGGCTTCCCTGATTATGAATCTGATTATTACTCTGATTAGGCTTCTAGTTACTATTATGTCAAAAACCATAAGTAAATCTCTTCTTAGTAGTTGGAAGCTTGCAAGTGGCATGTCTTTGTGGTTTTATGTGCCTATGGGCCAATGATATAACTATGTTTACCTAAGGTTTCAAGTACCTATGTTGACAATGTCAAATTCTTAATGGTCTATAATACTATGTATGTTTACTACAATGCGTTAGGAATGGTTCCATAGCTAACCGTCCAGTTCCTATGCAATATAAATGTCTTGGCGGACTGTAATTACTACTTCCACTTCAATCTATGTGACTGTTTGAATCAGCACGGCGTTTATAAGAAAAATGAACTTTTGAAACTTGTGATAAGCAATAACATTTGTCTGGCTATAAAATTTGGAGTCCGGAGCCTAAAGGGTATAAAAATACACGGTATTTACCAAAAGGGGGTGCCCAAAAATTTATATACCAAAAGGGGTATATCGTGGGCTGATCCACGATATACCCCAAAAAAAAATTTTCGCCTGACACCAAGTCAACTTAAAAAATTAAAAAAAAAAATTTAATTGTATAACGTGGACTGATCCACGTTATACAATATAAATTGTAAAACGTGGATCAGTCCACGTTTTACAAATATATTTTGTAAAACGTGGGACCGATCCACGTTTTACCTCTAAAGTTTTTTTT
This sequence comes from Lycium ferocissimum, assembly GCF_029784015.1. Taxonomy (NCBI): domain Eukaryota; kingdom Viridiplantae; phylum Streptophyta; class Magnoliopsida; order Solanales; family Solanaceae; genus Lycium; species Lycium ferocissimum. Next base: position 73,631,331 of record NC_081346.1, on the reverse strand, counting down.
TTTTTTTTTTTTTTTTAGCACTAAAAAAAAAATTTAGTAAACTTTTTTTTTTTGTAACACTTAGTGTGTTTTTTCATACTTTGACCAATGATTAATCGTGTGTGAAGACTCCAAACGTCAATATTTTATATAGAACACGATATTTTTTTTCGCGTACAATAATGTAGGCTCAATACATCAAGGATACGTAGACGTTCGGATCGTCATTTTAGGGGTTGAAAAGGTGCCTGAAATAAGTTTTGTTTGAAAACACTTAGTGTTTTTTCATACTTTGACCAATGATTAGTCGTGTGTGAAGACTCGAAACGTCAATATTTTATATAGAACTTGATATTTTTTCTGCGTACAATAATGTAGGCTCAATACATCAAGGATACGTAGACGTTCGGATCGTCATTTTAGGGGTTGAAAAGGTGCCTGAAGTAAGTTTTGTTTGAAAACACTTAGTGTTTTTTCATACTTTGACCAATGATTAGTCGTGTGTGAAGACTCCGAAACGTCAATATTTTATATAGAACTTGATATTTTTTCTGCGTACAATAATGTAGGCTCAATACATCAAGGATACGTAGACGTTCGGATAGTCATTTTAGGGGTTGAAAAGGTGCCGAAATAAGTTTTGTTTAAGGTTTAAGTGTTTTGTTTTTTAAGGTTTTGATTTAAGCGTGTTATTTTTTAATCACGATAAAACATTATTTTGAATATAAATGTAATTCTAAAAAATATAGGGAGAAAAACTAGTTGTAAAGTGGTCAAACTTTAGATGGTCATAACTTTGCGCTCGGACGTTCGTTTTACGCATTTTTTTTTTGAACTTGCGTATTTTTTTGAGATCTATGCGGACAAACCGCCGCAAGGCGGTTTGGCCGAGCCGATTTTTAAAAAAAACACCTTTTATCCCATTCAATTTCAATTTTCCCCCAAATTGGCGTGAAATTTTCAGTTTTATTTACTTATAAGATGATGATATGCAATAGATTTCAACGTAAAAAAATCCCAAGGTAATGTACCCGTGAATGTCAATTTCACTTCGGTTTCAATTTTTGAAAATAAAGTCGATTAATTTTCTCAACATATAAAGTTGACTAAAATAACCTTACTACCAAACACTAAGTTTTTTCAAACAAAACTTACGGGCACCTTTTCAACCCCTAAAATGACGATCCGAACGTCTACGTATCCTTGATGTATTGAGCCTACATTATTGTACGCAGAAAAAAATATCGTGTTCTATATAAAATATTGACGTTTCGGAGCCTTCACACACGATTAATCATTGGTCAAAGTATGAAAAAACACACTAAGTGTTACAAAAAAAAAAAAGCTTACTAAATTTTTTTTTTAGTGCTCGCAAAAAAAAAACTTTAGAGGTAAAACGTGGATCAGTCCACGTTTTACAAAATATATTTGTAAAACGTGGTCGATCCACGTTTTACAATTTATATTGTATAACGTGGATCAGTCCACGTTATACAATTAAATTTTTTTTTTTTTTAATTTTTCGTTGACTTGGTGTCAGGCGAAAAAAAATTTTTGGGGTATATCGTGGATCAGCCCACGATATACCCCTTTTGGTATATAAATTTTTGGGCACCCCCTTTTGGTAAATACCGTGTATTTTTATACCCTTTAGGCTCCGGACTCATAAAATTTGTGGCATGAAATATTTGTCATAACATTTACATAGTAAAATGAAAATGGTTGGTATTTGTGGCATGAAATATTTGTCATAACATTTACATAGTAAAATGAAAATGGTTGGTAGATTGGCCAAAATGCTTGGGTTTATCGAGTCGATCACAGTGGACTAGTAGCATCTACCAGAGACTGGATTTTTACCAGCGGGAGGAATGACTATAGTGTGTCATTCCTTTTAGGAAAGGAGTAAAAAAGAAAATGTCACATAAATTGGAATGAAGAGAATGTCTTGAAGGACTGCATTGACTTTCACAAAGCAGCAAAAAACCATATTGTCAGACACATAAGAATGAATCAGTGTCCTTTTACTTCCAACTGACATAAATGCAACTACATCATCTCTTCCTAGATAATATCCTTAAAAAGAAGTTAAGAACAAAGATCTGTATAAACGTTACAACAACCAGAAAACAAAGATATATTAGCCCTCTTTCTAGTCATGTCAGCATGATACTTCAAAAGTCTCTAAGCCACCAGTCCTAATGATCCCTCAAAATTACAATCAGCACAGACGAGAAAAAACAAGGAATCAGCTAAACATAAAACAACTATAGTCAACTTTTTGCCCGACCCATCGAGCTTACTCCATAGGTATAGACAAGTTAATATCGGGATATGGTCTCTGCTCGAACGTTGGTTCCGATCCGTTACAGTCAGAAGTGTCGGTAGAAGTGGAATTCGGCAGATCTTTGTTGCTCGTGCTGTTATCGGCTTCCCCATGGTGGTTATGGATTGGTATTTGAGATGTCTGAGTCATAGTCATATTGCTAACCGGTGGTGCTTGTGATACAGGTCTTACCATTGAAACGGGGTCCGGAGAAGAGCTGTGGATGACAGGTGGCATTCTTGGTTCGATCTGATGATGTTTCCTTTTAGTTTGTGTTTTAAAAGCATTTGGCATGAAACTTCCGACCACCATCTAGCAAATATAAGAGATTACATCAATAAGTTTACTAACAATACTGGCATCAACTTAAATCGTAGAGGATAATTCGTCTATTGATCTCATATGAAATAATCTCTATGTTCTGCCATTCAACTTAAGTCATAGAGGATTATGCAGATACTCCAAGTTTCATCATTCTTTTATTCACCAACATAACAAACAACTTAGCTCGCAAAGAGGACAGTCATCTTCTGTTAAGGATTGTTAAATTTGTCTTGTTCTTCGGTTAAGCAATGGATCTAGACTTACAAACAAAGATATCCAACTAGCAGCATCATTGTCTTAGCAGGCTTTAGGATCTATCAAACGTGATATGACCATATTTCGCATTACATTTCTTCATTTTCTTTTAATATATTTTGGGTTAATAGCACTTTTGATCCTTTGGTTATTGGCAGATTCTGCTTTTATCTGACTATGCACATTAAACCTTCAATTAATTGAATTGCACACTTTTGCTCCCTTTGCTTATGAATATTCACAAATTAGCTATAATTATTAATCGTTCCACCACTTAGTTACTCATATTTTGTGTTAAGATTGTACTGCTAATCCATTTTTTAGTTGATATAGTTCTTTAAATAGTCAACTATAACAAAATTTCTACCTGAAAGGACCATAAAGACATTTTAATTAATTGAAGGTTAAATATGTTGAGTTATATATCACAAGGACCAAAAGCATATTTTACCAATAATTTAGGGGCCAAAAGTCCTATTACTCCAAGACGTTTTACTACATGTTGCATTATAAAACATCTTTGATATTGCAGAGAAATGATTCGGTCACACCCTGTCTCCCGGGTAGAACAGAGATGTGTACAGTGTACACTCGACAAGCGAAGCTGACTAGGACTTACTTGGATAGTGAACCAGCAAGCAAAAGGCAGAGCTCTCTGGAACACTTGTAAACTAGTAGTATTATATAAACACATAACAAGACTTACTTGGATGGGGCTTGCAGCAGTTAGCGAACCAGCAATACCACCACCGATAACACGCCCATCTGGGCCAGCCAATGAAACACTTAATCCACCAGACCTACTTTTCATGCCGCCATTTTCAGAAACAGTGTATGATCCAGTTAATGCTAAGATCTCAAAGCGGCCCTGCATGGTCAGAGTAACTAAATTTGAATTTTCCAGGACAGAAAAGGTGAGATCTCCTGTTTTCTCATAACAACATCAATTCTAACACAAAAAGCACATGAAAGGTGAGATAGTAAAATGATGAAAAGAGACCATAACACTATTAGTAAATTAGCTAACTCCATTTCACATCAGTTAGTAAAACATTATGAGAAGTGATGGTTATCAGTTAAAGATTCGCTGCACATGCAATACCAGACTTGAATTTCCCAGTCATTATTGTGCTTTCATTAATAAGCAAGGGAGCTCCCCAGGAACCTTTACTTCTTTAAAAGTTCAAACATGTAAAAGCAACATAGCATTCAGGTTTGCAGCCAAGGTTTCATTAACTACACTGGTGCGGACAATAAGTATCGCTCTTCTATGTAGCGTTTTAGTACTAACTTTGGTGTAGATTACAGTAATAAGCTAAATCTTTCCTATGCACATGTAAATGCAATACTAAATCAAGGTTAGCAAGTACGCTAAGGTAGTGATTTAGTCAATTTTCTACAAATGGTAGTAATTTTTTGAGAAGGTTTTTTTTTTTTTTTTTTTTTTTTTTTGGGTAATGGGTCTGTCCCTCAACCTCCCCCACTTAAATCCCAAACTTTTGTCTAGAGCAGTATTCGAACTCACAACGTGCGCCTAGCCCACACATAATGTTGTCCTCTTACCACTAATACGACCTTTCTAGACCAGATAAAGGTCTAGCCAGCAAGCACCGAAGACACTTCACTAGCTAATAGTTATAACAGTGGTGTATGGACAAACTCGCATACACCTCGACTATTCCACTGAATACCTGCTATCTCCCACCAACACTAGTATCGAGTAACTCTGCCTACCAAAGCTAAAACAAATGGTAAATTTTCATAGAATATATATATATATATATATTTATCAAACAGAAAAGGAACCATATCTCTGCAGAGAATCCATCCTAAATCATTAGATCTTCATTATGAGGACTTTCTTTTTTCTTTTTCTTTTTTCAGGTGGGGTGGTTGAGGTAGGGCAACAACAATAACAGAAGAATCCCAGGTAGCTAAAAATCAGTAAAAGCTGATAGGCAATATTGAAAAAGATACAGGTACAAGATTTAAGTAAAAAGAATGGAACAAGAGTAATAGAATCACACCTCATATGTCAAAAGACCACCAGAAGAACCAGGCTGACGAATGGTAACATTAGAAACAGCTCCATTTGCAGACAAAACACAGATCCCTCTTGAACCCTTCTGCATAAAAGAATAAATTTTCCCTGCCACATCCTAAAATGAAAAGTAAAAAACATCTCAGATCTGAAAAACAGAAAAAAAGATCCTAAATTTTCATTCCAATACATCATAAAAGACAGAAAGGAAAAAAAAAATAACCTCTCCAGTATGCACAGTAAAAACATGTGGCATAAAATCTCCACCAGCTGTATGTGCAAATAGTTCACCTTCATTAGACCAAAAAGAAACCACTTATACGTCAGAAAAAAGGCATTAGGTAAAACAAACTAAAGCAAACAAAACCAAATGTTGGATCTTTTTGCTAGGTCCATTTCAGATTTACCCCAAAAAACAAAAACAAAAAATAGCATTTCTAGGGTTCTTGTCACCTTCTAATCAAAAACTTATCACTGAAAAAAAAAAAAAAAAGGGCCAAATTCAGAAAAATAATGAAATAAAAACACAAAATAAGAAAATATAGTTCTTTTCCAAGGATTAATAGATTTACCCAAAAAAAAAAAGGTAGGAATTTTAGGGTTCTTGTCCCTTCTACTCAACAATACAATTACTTCCTCTGTCTTTAAAAAAAAAAAAAAAACCAAATAGCCAAACTTAGTAAATAATGAAAACAAAAACACAAACATAAGAAGAATATTATTTTCTTCTTAGATTAACAAATCTTTGAGCAAAATCTCTATAAACCCCCAAAAACACAGAGCTAAACAGAGATTTTTTTTATTTATTTTTTTGTATTAAGACTTACCCTAAGAAGCAAACAAAACCCAAAAATGGATCTTTTTGCTGGGTTCATCTCAGACTAATCCAAACTAACAAACAAACAAACAAACAAAAAAAAAACAATTCTAGGGTTCTTGTCCTTTCTAATCAACAACTTCTTCCATCTTTCAAATACATTTTTTTTTTAAAAAAACACCTCACATGGCCATACTTAGAAAATAATGAAACAAAAACACAAACACAAAGACTGCTATTTTCCAAAAATTAACAGATCCTTAAGCAAAATCTCTATAAACCCCCAAAAATATAGTTAAACAGAGACCTTTTTTAAAAAAAAAAAAAAAAAAAAACTTTGGGATAGTGAGATTATTGTTTTCAAGACTTACTCCAAAAAAAAAAAAAAAACCTGACATGGCCATACTTAGAAAATAATGAAACAAAAACACAAACATAAGAAGAACACTTTTTTCCAAGGATTAACAGATCTTTTAGCAAAATCTCTAGAAAGCCCCCAACAAACACAAAACTAAACACAGGCATTTTGTTTTTGTTTTTTGTTTTAAGCCTCACCCAAACAAGTAATTAAAATAACAATTCTAGGGTTTTGGTCCCTTCTAATCAACAACACAATTACTTTAACCAAAAAAAAAAAAAAAAAACACCCCAAATGGCCAAACTCAAAAAATAATGAAACAAAAACACAAAAAACAGATCTTTGAGCAAAATCTCTATAAGCCCCCAACAAACATAGTTAAACATATTCTTTTTTTCATTTTTTTTTCAACCATGGGATGAGATTATTTATTTTTTTAAGACTTACCCAAAGAAGCAATTAACTGCAAGTTAGCAGCACCAGCAGCAGGTCTACCACGTCCTCTTTTAGTAGTAGTATTAGATGAACTATAACCACCACCACCTGAATTAGGTGGTGACGTTATAGTAAAACCTCCCGGTGGTGACGTCACTCCGCCACCACCAGGTGACGTCACTACTCCGGCAGCAGCAGCAGCTTTAGAGGCAGCAGCAGCAGCAGCAGCTTTAATATATTGTGGTGTTAAATTACCATCAGCATCATACTTTCTTGGTCTCCCTCTCTTCTTTTTTTCACTACCATTACCCCCAATAACAACCCCTTCAGTTGCTATATTCATATTCATGTTCATATTCATCACTTGGGGTGGTGGTAATATCCCACCACCCCCATTTGTTGTTGCTTGTGGTGCTACTGGTGGTGGTTGTTGTGGTTGTGGTTGTGGTGGTGGTGGTGAGTCATATTCTGAGTTAACACCAAGTGAACCTGATTCTGTACTCTCTTTGTCTTCCATTTCCATCATTTTTTTTTTCTCACTGGAAATAAACTCAAAACAAGAAAGGAAAGAAAAACAGTACTATTGGAAAAAAATCAACTTTAAACAGTTTAAGATTAAATTTAAGAAGAGAAAAATAAGGGTTGGTGAACAAATGGCGCCAGAGGGTTTTTGGATTAGTACTGTTTGGTTTTGGTTTTGATTTTCAGCAATAAATTTGTGTTTTTGGAGTTTGTAAAAGTTTCGGTTCCCTCCATTAATGGGGGCATATAAAGTGGAGATTAAAAAAAAATTACTGATATATTTGCCTTTTGTCTGGACTCTACTACACCTAAATAGTGTGTAAATGACAAAAAGGTCCTCTTGTTTACATTTTATGTTCTCATATTACCCTTTTATGAAAAAAATCAAAACTGCTCCTCAACTATGTGAAAATAAATAATACTGCATTTGTCTTCCATTTACAAATAAACTCAAAAAGATAAAATATCAAGAATGTAACATTAAATAGAGTTAAATTGAAAATAAAAATAAAAAGGAAATTTTTTGTTTTGAAATAAGGGTTGATGAACAAATGGTGCCAGAATGAAGATGGGTTTTTGGGATTAGTACTGTTGGGTTTTGGTTTTCTGGCAGTAAATTTGTGTTTTTGGAGTTCGTAAAGTGGAGGTTCCCTCCATTAATGGGGCAATGAATAATTGAAAACAGGAAATTAAGGGAAGATTAAAAAATAGAACTACTGATATATTTGCCTTTTGTCTGGATTCTACTACATCAAAGATGCTCGTTAAATTGTGCGTAAAATGACAAAAAAGTCCTCCAGTTTACTTTCCTATGTTCACATATTACCCTTTTGTATCTTTTTTACTTCCATTCGGTGTTAGTTATTCGAGCCCGACTAATTCAGATTAGCTTTGCGTAGGACCTATTAGGGGAAGAAGTTACCATCATCACTGCACCACATCCTTTAGTGGTACCCTTTTATACCTAAAAAAAGTCGAAACTGCTCTTCAACTACGCTAAATGGAATAATTTTACCCACCGAAAAAAATAATCTCCAACTTATTTTTGCCATTACTAAATGGTAAAAAACCACACTTATTCAGTATTTGTACCAAAATAATTTAACTTACCGTAATTGTAATAAAAATAAATTCAATGTGATCCCACAAGTAAGGTCTATTACCCTACTTGGGAGGTAGAAAAGTTATTTCCGACAACTTATCGTAATTAAGTGATTTAAAAAAGAGAAAATGTGAAATAATTAACATAGTTAAACGCTAAAATTTTATTTGCAAACACATGTATATTGATTTGGTGTGAACTCTCAATATCAGTAATCTTTTATCATGGCAAGCCTATATCCTTTTCGACTACCGAATGTGGTTAATATTAAGTAATCTTTAGTTAATTTATTTAGCACCCGAAAAAGTCACGTGTCCAGAAAAGTCAATGAAAAATAGATTTGAGACCAATTTCTGATTAAGTATATAGTTATTTCTTTCAAATAATTCAAGGGTAATTTTGACCTTTTCCAATTAGATAAATGACAAGATTTTGTTTCATATTTGGAGATTTATTATTTATGATTTGTAATTACCAAATCTAATTTATTTTCCGTAAATAGGACTATAGGAAGATAGGTATTAAAGAAAATGTTGTATTCGTTATCCTATTCACACATTAGAATATTTAAATTAAATTCATTTGGGATTTTATAAGTTTTAAAGTTAGAATTCTTGTGATATCTTTTTGTATCTTTTTGACTAGTTGTCCATAACTTGTCTATATTATATCATAAAATTCCGCGAACGTTATAATTTGAGTAGAAAAAGAAAGTATGTTATGTTTTCTTTCTCAGTTATAACTACTGCAAAAAGGAAAAAACGTATGCTTTTTGGCCAAAAAATAAAAAGATGCAATCCCTTTAACCATAATGATTCCTTTTATCATATCCTTTTTCTTCCGTTACAAAAGAGAAAATTTTGAGATTAGGATGTATTTAGAATTTATTCTTAATATAACTGAGTTAATATTCATCTCAAATAATTTTCTTATTGTCACGGAGCAAAAAACTGTTTTTTGGATTTAAGCTTACAACCCTTATAACAAAAAAAAAAAAAAAAAAAATTAAAAAACTAGTGGATATAGAAAACTAGCTGATTAAAATTACTAAATAAGGATAAATGTACTTTTAAATATTAAATTAATCTATAAATAAATAACATTAAGTCTTTGGATAGAAGTGTTGAGCTGACAATAAGTTGTTTAAAAGATTAGGAGGCTCACATATTTCTCAATTGCAAAAAATTGTATTGTGGCATTTTCACAAAGGCCTAAAATGCTTTAATTGAAATAGAACTTTCTCGCTCTCTTCTTTATTTCCTGTTAATAAAAGGTTGAATTTTATAAAATAAGAATAAAGAAAAACAAGACCAAGGTAAATATAATTCATCAAAGATTTTCCATGACGGTGTCACGGTGACACTACGTTTGAAAATCTGCAATCTCATTATTAGTATTATTTATTACTTAAAGGAATCTATTTGTTAGTACTTTTGTGCTTTAACATTTAAATCAATTTTAATTCAAATATTGTCACATCACAGGAATCACATTTTAGATTTTTATTCTCGTGCACAAATTTAAATTAGATGTAAAAAAAGTAAATTGGAATAGATATTTCTAGAAGTTAAACTAATAGAAATAGAAAACATATAAAGTCTAATAACGGATGGGTATGATCGATTCATCTTTTTATTTTTCTGTAATGTGTAGTATCCCGTCAGTCTATACACACATGACTAATTTTACGGAATTCGCTACCTCCGCAATATCGAATAACATTGTCTACCAATGCTGGGACAAATGAAAAAAATCACTTAGTATTGGCATCCGTTAATCTTTTAACCAAAGATCTCATGGTTCGTAATCTACATAATTGACTATTTGGTCATACCCCTCTGATGGTCATTGCATCCTTAACCAAAAAATCGAGTTTGAACCTTAGAAATAAACTCTGAACCCTTGATAAAGAACGTTTTTCCTTTAACGATTCTTGTACTACGTGAACCCAAATAGTTTGATCAGTGGGTTCCGACACCGAATTGTTATAAAATCAAATAAAACAAAAGTGGGAAAAGAAAAAAAAGACATGGGCATTTAAAGGAAGAAAAAAAAAAGAGAAAATAAAATGACTAAATATAGGAACATAAATGACAAAAGCAAGGGGTAAAAGCGACTTTAAAATGTTAATTTTGCAAATTAAAAAAACCGGTGAAAGTATTCAAACCACAAAAAGCCAGTCAAACGATGATGTGCTGTTAAAGCTTCAAATCCTGCCATAAAATAATGCTTTAATTCAATTTTTTTATTGTTGATAAAATGTACAAATCCCTAAACAGAGTCCCCTTGGTCCTATTTAAATATTGGATAACTGAAAAATCAAAATTCGAGAAACATTGGGTTTGCTTATTTCTCACTACACTAGCTACTTTATACATTTTTTATTTTTATTTTAAAAATATAAGTTATATAAATGCAAAAGAAGAAAAAATCCAACCTAATTATGGCCTTCTCAGCTGTAATTTTGACTTTTTACCTAATTACTTCTTGCAGGATAAGTTACTTTACCCATTTTTAGGCCCAATTCACGTATTATTTTTATATTTAAATATTGAACTTCAAAATTTGTAAATATTAATTTGGTCATAAGTATTTATGTTGAAATATTAAAATATGAATTCTGGATAGTATTCACTTATTAAGACAAACAGCTGAGAAAGAAAGAAATCACATTTGAACATTGGTTGGTCTTAAGTCTTAACTTAGCATATTAATCGTTTTATTATTTTGGTATAGTAATAACGCTTCTCTTTCTTACCATTTTGCCCCGTTGTACAGTAAGCCCCGATTGACATGATTTGAAATCAATGATTTGCAATTAGGTAGATTTAAGTTAAAGTTTTGTTTGGACATAGTTGTATCTTTTCTCGTAAACCTGAAAACCCCACAAATTGTGAAAACTATCAAAACATCCCAACTCTTATATAATCTTACCAAATGAGCAAACCATTGTTCATAACAAAGTTAATACGCTATCAAAAGATCTTTCTAAAAAATACAACATCTATTGATTGAACGTTAGTTCAATAACGAAAATTGAACACGAGTTGTAGTGTAACTACTCCTCAAAATAATCCTTTCATATGGTACGGAGAATCTCGTCATGTTGAGCATGCATTTCCGATCAGCTGACCCAGAAGACAAACCAACATTGTTACTTTGAGTCAAGTTTTACATTTTAAAAATATATCTATCAACTTATAGATCTTTTTCTACAAAATATAAACTCATGAGCCAAATTTTACATTCAAAAAAATTGAACTCATGATTTGGAATCCCAAATTATAACTTTTTGAAGAATTTGAGATTTGAAATCATGATATAAAGTTGAAGTTGAAGTTTTGTGCAAATTACATAAACAAGCGCCGATTTAAAAAATCAAAATATGAAATTATGTTTTCATATCGCATGGCCAAATTTACTAAGATCGATAATTTTGCTTGCACGACTTTCTTTTATATAGGCCTTTATCCCGAAGAATTTTATTATGTTTATATAACCAATACGATATTGGACAAGACTTTCATTACGTTTTACCTTACTTACGTCTCAACATTTTTAGGCCCAATTCAAAGATGACGTATTATTTTTATTTTTTTTTAAAGAAAAATTGTGATATAGTATATGTTTATTTAAAGTCTATTTTTTAAGTTTTTTTAGATGCGAAGTCATTAATTAATATTTTATAATATTAAAATAATGCAAAGTTGTTAACAATTTTTTCAAATCAATTTATTCTAAAAAATATTCACGTGACAATATAGTCTTAATCAATCACGTGACTAAAAATTAATCTTTCTTTTATTTTTTTATAAAAATTGACTCCTCTATCTCAAGTTTTGTACCATTGAATTGCGAGTCAAATTTTATTAGCTCCCGATTGACATCTTTAAGATTTTTGAAATACAATTTATATTTAGAAACTATATATAAAAATATTATAAGTCACAATAATGTTATAAACAAATTGTACATTTTTTTGCGCGGAGTGCCCTCGTAAACTTTAAAACCCCTCATATTTGAAACTATCAAAACATCCCAACTCTTATATAATCTCGAACCAAACGCGCAAATCATTTTAAAAAAAAATAACAAAGTTTAATACGCTATCGGAAAAGTGTCTTTCTAAAAATACAACATCTATTGATTGAACGTTAGTTCAATAACGAAAATTGAACACGAGTTGTAGTGTAACTACTCCTCAAAATAATCTTTTCACATGGTACGGATAATCTCGTCATGTTGAGCATGCATTTCCGATCAGATGACCCAGAAGACAAACCAACATTGTTACTTTGAGTCAAGTTTTACATTTTAAAAATATATCTACCAACTTATAGATCTTTTTCTACAAAATATAAACTTATAAGCCAAATTTTACATTCAAAAAATTTGAACTCATAATTTGGAATCCCAAATTATAATTTTTTGAAGAATTTGAGATTTGAAATCATGATATAAAATTGAAGTTGAAGTTTTGTGCAAATTACATAAACAAGCGCCGATTTAAAATCAAAATATGAAATTATGTTTTCATATCGCATGGCCAAACGCCTACTAAGATCCATAATTTTGCTTGCACGGCTTTCTTTTATATAGGCCTTTATCCCGAAGAATTTTATTATGTTTATATAACCAATACGATATTGGACAAGACTTTCATTACGTTTTACCTTACTCACATGCATATATATGAATGCAAGAAGATTGTATCGTTAAGTTATAACTATATTCTCGCATCACTTACACGAAATATCAATTTTCACTAAAAATAACAATAACTTTTTCTCTTTTTTACTTACCTATTAACCGTATTAATAATTAGTAGGTTGTAGGTTGGAAAGAAGAATGAGATTGCATGTGCAGCACAATATGGAGAGTGTTATAAATAGATTCCCAAAAAATGGTCCCAATTAAATAAAACGGTTCCTTGGTAGGTTTAATTTTGAAAATGGTGCTATTTCTATGGTATTTTTTTCACATTTTTTTCATGTGAAACTTGATTAAAAAAATTGAGAATATTCTCGTGATTTCTATTTGTGACAAGCACTTATAATGTGGATGAATGTAAAGCCTGCTTAATGAAAATTAGCAAAACCAATTTAATGATTCAACTACCATTTCAAAACAAATTAATAGCTCTAAAATCAACAGTTTAAGAAACTTTAAATTATTAGCACTACTTATTTTAGTCTTTAAATTAAAGAGTCAGTGCTTTTTAAGGATGTTGTCATTTAACCTATGAGTAATTTTTTCCGAATATTTAATTAATCACAGGTGTATGCAGTTCCTTGTCTCATAAATCATATGAGAATCGATTCTTTCATTTAGAACCAACTTTCTTCATAAATCAACTCTACTTGAATTTTTATAGTTAGAAACCATGTACAATTTCTTTTTCTTTTTTTCTTTTCATATGTAAATCTAGGTATCGTGTCCATTTGAAGTCTACTTGAAGGCTATAAAAATCATAAAATAATTAAATTCAACAATTCCTATGTACAAGATTTTATGGAGTTATAAACTGAAATATCCTTTAAAAATCACCAATGTTGTTAGTTTGAAGAAGTGGATCTTGAAATTTGAAAATGAAAAGTGAATTTAAATCAAATGTGTTATTGAAAACGTTTGAAACAATTAGCAAGGATCAAGATTGGTAGCTCAAACTTTAGAAAAGGACTCTCAGTTTTGAATACATTTGTAGCGTTCAAATTTCAAACATATATGTCTAAAGTTTGAGCTTCCAAACTTAATGTAATTTCATATGCGTATGTTGGAAGTTTGGGCTTTGACAAACTAAGGCCCTGTTTGTCCATAGAAACCAAAAAACATTTCACTTTTTTTGGAATTTTGGAGTTGGAGTTGCGTTTGGCCATAGTTTTTGAAATTGTAGTTTTTGGTGAAATGTAATTGTAAAAAAGTGAAAAAATTTGAAAAACAAGTTTTTGATATTCTGGAATACAACTTGAAGTTGTATTCGAAATTGTTATGGCCAAACGCTGAAAAGTGAAAAAAGTGAAAAAAAAATCCGGAATAAAGTGAATAATTCTTATGGCCAAACGCCTACTAAATTTTAGAGGCGTGTGTTGGATGTTTGGCCATTTTTATAAAAATAAAAGTATTTTAAACTATTTCTCTATTTAAATAATACTAATTGTAAAATGAACCATATTACTATCTTTAATTTGACACTTAAAATACTTCTTCGAAAAACTATTATGATAAAAAGTTTCTCAAAATAAGAAATTTCTAAATGCTTGGACAAACATACTTGTGGCGCACTTAAAATTTCTTTAAATTCCCCCCACCCCCCCCCCCCATCCTCCCCCCCCCCCCCCTTTTGAATACTATCATTTATTTGAGTTGATTAAAAAAATCATTTGAATATAATTTCTATAAATTGATAATGTAAAAAAAAAATTACACTATTAAGTCGTTTAAACATAACTACCTATGATCATTCACAATAATTTCTATACATTGACAATGTAAAAAAAATAAAAAATTACACTATTAAGTCGTTTAAACATAACTACCTATGATCATTCAAAAAAATAAGATTAATAACTCATAAATTAGATGAATCACCTGTTAAAATATACTATAAGTATATGATCAGTTCATACTTCATACAAGTTAAATTCTAGTATCTATTTTATAGCTTAGTTCAAATCTAAACATGTTAAAAGTAAATGGATTTCATCAAAGTTTGAATGTAGTAAATCTCAAATACTTCTTCATACAGGTTGCTTTAAGATAATGAACAATATTTGATTTTATCTAGACATCCCTTTATGTAAATCTTTACTTTCACTTTTTCTTAAGCCAGAAGAAAAGAAAAACTCAATTTCTGCACATTTACTGGGAAAAAAAGAAGAAGGAAAGGGATGATTATTCTTTTAGTCCTCGATTAGGTGAATTCTGATTTTGAACCTTATAAAATTTAGTTATGCACATATAACGCCTTCAATTAACTAAAATGTTGTTGTGGTCCTTTTATATCAAAAATATGTTTGTTTATGCTATTTTTAAAAATATAATAGAGCACCAGTACAAACTTAACATAACACATTGATGATCACATAAATTGACACTTAACAATTCGTTAAATTTATGAAGATTCATAGTCGAAGCCTCGAAGGGATCTAAAGTACATATATAAACGAATTAAAATTTAAAATATACTTAATTAGAAATTATAAGAATCTAAAGACGAATTAAAATTTAAAATATACTTAATTAGAAATTATAAGGACTAAAATTAAAATTTATTGACATTTGAGGGATTAAATGGTAATCTCCCAAAAGGAAAAGCCAAAATAAGGGGGAAGAGTGAAAATAGAAATTTTATAAAGAGGAAAGAGAAATAATATGAAAAGAAGCAGATGCCCTAGTGATAAGCATGGTGGAAAATATCTAGATTACCAATTTAATTTTTTTATTCTTATTTTATCAAGCCTTGATGTGACAGCTAAATATAGGTTTACTATTAAAACGACAAAAGAGAAATTAAATTGGAAAATTTAAGTTAGAGTTCCAACACATGTCTTGGAAAATATAGGTCATCTACATGCATCAAAAAAAGAAAAGAAAAGCATTCAATAGTCCCAACAACAAATTAATTATTAATGCTAATAATTATTTTTCCTAAAAAAAAAAAAATTATCTTTAAAAGGAAGGAAGTCCAAGTATTCTATAGACAAATAATTAAACTAATAATAAATTCATTTGAGTTGTCAACCTTATAGGGAGTAGGGGACCACTTGACCAGGGCGATAGTTTTTATGGATTGTTATCCAATTTCTAGTTTAATAGTACATCACAGTCATAAAATTAATTTTATTGTAAAAATAATCACCTATGCTTATGTATCACAAAATTTAAAAATGCCAAAAAAATTGCTAATCAATCATAGAAACATATATAAGCTGCCACATGAAAAAAAAAATTACACTACATAAGAATATCCATATTAATAACTCATGTTACATAGTAATATTTATGTAACACCATTAAAAAAATATTTTTCAACCCAACCTAATACGTATGTCTTTTACTATAACACATTATGAGTCTTTTTTAAAATAGGTCATTTTTTTTTTTTGGTGCCGTGTGGATATAAGTTAGTTGTTGAAGTAGTAGTTTTCGAACTGAATTTAATATTTATTTTTTGTGTTTCAAATTTTATGTAGTATATAGATATATTTGAGCTCATTTTTATTTTGAAATTAGTTTTATGATCGATACAAATAAACTGAAAGTTAAATAACTAAAAACAATTATATCCTTACAAAGGGTAGGAAGATTTTCCAATATCAAATAATATAAAACCTAATTATAGATAATATAAACTATAAATTGATAAGTAGACCGCTAGTTTGTAACTTTCTTTGGTTCAATTTTCTTTTTGTTCTTTAGGGAAATAAAAATTGGATGAGCATGAAAATAAAAAGCTGCTATGTGATAATTAAAGGCTATAAATTCAGAATCCAAAAACACTTTACGCCCCCCCCTCCCATGTGATTTGATTCTTTAATATTCACGCCCCAAGACTTTATTATTTGATTAATTAATTAATTTACACAAATCGAAGAAAGCTTCAAATTTAATATTAGAAAAAAATATCATGAATATCTTGGACTCAAAGTTTGTGCTTTCTCACGTTAGTCAAATCTTACCCCCAACGAAAAGTGTGCACCTAATAATAATAAAATAAACTTTATTTAATATTTGCATATTTTGGCATTTAAGAGATTAGGCGTGAGAGAGATAAGATCAAGAGTTAATCATTTCTCGCAATTAATTAAAATAAATGGATTGTAAAAGATTACCTTATAACATAATGCTAATCATGATATTATAGGTAATTATCAATTTTAAAGATAAGGACAAGAGTGATTAATTTGTTAGTCTTTATGGTCAAGCATTAAAAGTATAATAATAGTATATTTTGCCGCTGTTTCATTTCCTTTTCTTACCATATATATTTAGAAGAAAAAAAGGATTCATTTCAAGTAACAACATATTTTGTGATAATGTTTTTATATTCTTATGTTGACAGCTATTATTCACACGCCTCTTGAAAAGTCATTGTTGTAATCTAATTCTAATGAAAATATCATGTCTTAAGTTGGGCAAATTAAGAAAACTTGCAGGGTCAAAAGCTAATTTTTGAGACTTTATTATTTATTACTATTAATTAAGTCAACAAAGTTCATTTTTCTAAAGAGTAGACTGAACTCAAGAAAAGAATAGAGATGATTGGTAGTCAAAGTGTATAAATACCCAATTTGTCTATTTAAGTCATACTTTCAGTATAAAAATTTATAAATCCATTCATTTTAAAATAATTTCAGCCCTGCGGAGTCTAAAATTTCATATGGTTGAAGTTTAATCATCTTTGTCAGAATTTTAGGCATATATGAGTCAATAATCATCATTTTGTCAATTTTAGCCATACATTGCTTAAATTCAATCACTTTTGTCTGAACTTTAAACCTGCTTAAATTCAATCACTTTTATCTGAACTTTAAACATGTATGACTGAAGTGCAATCATTTTTGCTTGAACTTTGGTCACATGTGGTTGAATTTAGAGATTTCTGCCTAAGGTTCAGACATTTTTATCTGAAATTCATGCACATATGGTTAATTCAGTCATTTTTGTCAGAACTTTAGGCAGAAGTGTCCCAACTTCAGCCATGAAATTTTAGACATTTTTTTGATGTTAGGCCTTGTAATAACAACATCGTATGTATAAAGTTGTTACGAAGTGAATAGACATGTAAAATTTTTAAAAAACAAGGTACATAAATCGGGTACCTCACGAAACTTTTAGGATGAGAGGTTCTAACTTTTATATTCTCTGTATTTTATCCATCTAATTGTTTCTTATTTACGGCCCAAATCTAATTTGGGCTTAAAGGTTCTTTCCATGTTTCTGTTGGCTCTCTTGACAAATGGGCACCCAACTCTTAACAAAAATGATCCAGTGGACTAAGGTGTGTGGGCCTAGGTTATTTCTCCAAAATTAATCAGTTGGTATTCGGTGATGGGCAATTTGCAGGATTGCCCTTCGCTGGAGGTGATCTTTAATTTTTACCCCTCAAAATGGTAGTCTATAAATTCTGCCCTTCAGGCATAATTTGGCACCTGCCATGAGCAGAATTTCGCCCGCGTATAAATTATGCCTTAAAAGTCTGCCTGGCGAAAATCTGTCTTGCGATTTTTTTTTAACTGAGTTGGGGTTCGAACCCACAACCTTGAGGTGTTAGACGAGGGGTAAAATTTAAAGACCACCAATTTGAATGGCAAAAATTAAAGACCAGCCCTAATAAAGGGCAATCCGCACAAAAAAAAGTTGGCATTCGATCATCGTGTAAGAAAATTGAATTTTAAAAATATTATCGAGATTTCTCCAATTAATTTATAATGGATCACCCATTTTTTGGTCAAAGTCCATAAAGATACTTTTTATGGATCACTTATTCAACAATACAAGTTGTTTCTAATACATAGTAACTAAAAAGCCCACCTTGTTATGATTACGAGGTTTGTTTGAATTAAAATCTAATCTTAAAAATACATCTTTTATCACTCAACCGTGATTTACGGGCCTTAGAATCTCTCCTATTCCATACATATTTGTACCTGAGCTGTTTAGCATAAATAAAGTGGGTAAAGTATAACATGTCGTCTCTCGTACAATAATTATTTTGTTAAGACCTTCGAGCTTATGCGGTGTTTATATAACTATTGCATGATGATACGGGATTTACCCGATGTCCCATTTGCATGTAGCAAACTAACCAGGCCTTATAAAGTGGAACAATCGGTTTGGGCTTTTTAAAGAAGAAATTGCACCGTTTGTCCTTCAAATGGGCTGGTCTTTACTTTTTGTACTTCAAATGGGCTGGTCTCTAATTTTTTTGTCAAAATTTTTTCGCAAGGCAAAGTTTAGTAAGGAACGGACCCGCATACTTATGCCTTATGGGCGTGGAGACATAAGTATGCGGATATAACTTTTGATAACGAAAGTTATGTGGATCCGCATAAAAGTTTATGGATATTAAGATAAACGATTTACCAAATATAAATTTATGGGCAAACTTTGCCTTCAAGCATATATATTTTTTTGCATATATACCAAAGTTACATGGAAAAAATTAAAACGTCCATCCCGTATACAAATTCACACTTTAGAGATGAAAGTGCAAATGACCCCCTTATTTTAAAGGGACCAAAAGAAATATTTTACATAAATGACTACATTTTACGGGTTTTTTTTTTTTTTAGGCAAGATGAAATACATGGATCTCACACTTTTAGCTAATTACATTTCGTATTTTTAGTATGCTAGTGGCATTGGAGATTGTATTCAAAAATTCGGTTCTTCCCCGATAGACTGCAGAGAGATTTACAACATATTCACATCCGTAGAACAATTTCAAAGTCGATTTCGATGTATTAGCTAAGTCGTTGTTTTTTTAATGTATTCAGTTTGACTTATACAAGTTAGTGAGTAGGAATTTTCATCATATGTGAAGCTTCAACTTTTTTTACAAGTTTTTGGATGGAATAAAAAATTCACTTTGTTATATTTAAATTTTATCCCTCCGGACTTTTTAGTTATGTTAACTATACAACAAAAATATCCTTTTTCAAAATACAAGCAAAATTTTTTTAATACATGAGCGGGGAAAATTTCATGTATTCGCTCATCTTTACAAAGGGCAAAATTTAAAGACCACAAAAAAATTAAGGAATACACTCAAAATTTAAAGACCACCCGAATAGGGCAAGAAAAAAAATACAGGCCTTATAAAGTGGAACAATCGATTTGGGCTTTTTAAAAGAAGAAATTGCACCGTTTGTTCTTCAAATGGGCTGGTCTTTACTTTTTGTACTCAAAAATTTAACGAATACACTCAACTTTTTAAATATACGTAACATGGAATAAGATGCGAAAATATAAAAATAAAATACATTAAAGACCAAACACAAAGTAGAGATGAAAGTAAATGACCCCTTTTTTAAAAGGCAACTTACATAAATGACTATATTTTGGGGGTTTTTTTTTTAGGCATAGCTACACTTTTGCTAATTACATTTCGTAGCTACAGTAGATTGTATTCAAAATTCAGCTGAGTTAGATTTCGCTGTATTCAAATCAAATTACGACGTATTCAAGTCAGATGTATTCAGCTAAGCTGTATTCAAGTCAAATGTATTCATTTGTAGCTATTTTTACACTAAATTCACTTTGTTATATTTAAAATCGGTTATATACAAAAAAATATCCTTCAAAATACAAGCAAAAAATACATAAAGAAACACTGTATTTTACACTAAAAAATTAACGAATACACTCAAAATACTGAATACAAGAAATAAAATACACCCCAAACACTGAATTTTGCACTAAAAATTTAACGAATACACTCAAATACTGAATACAAGAAATAAAATACATCCAAACACTGGATTGTACGCTAAAAATTTAACAAATACACGCAAATATACACCTCCATCTCAGATGCAAGAAAATAAAATACATTCCGATTTGAAATACAAAAAAAATAAAAAGCTCAGATCTAAGCCGGCATGCCGGAAAATGACCGGAACTGGAGACCAGGGCGGCGGTGAAGGAGAGTGTATTTATAAGTGTATTTCTGAGATACACTCTATTTCGTGGTGATTGCTTCGGTTCAGATCTGAGATACACTCAATTCGCTCAGATCTGAGATACACTTTATTTTCATGGTGAACACTTTATTTTGTTCCTTCCGGAGCCGAAGAAGACAAAGCACGAAGCGAGCGAACTGAGCAAAGGTGGATGTTGTGGTGGCATTTGGTCGGAGCTGCTGTTCATGGTGACTACTCCGGTTCACCGGAGCAGCGAAGAAGACGGCTGAGAGAGAGAGGCGAGAGGGGTGAGAGACGGCGGAGAGAGAGAGGCGATGGAGGAGAGAGAGAATGGAGGAAAATGGGAGGAGATTGTGAGAGAATAGAGAGAAAATAATTTTTAATACTAAATATAACATAATTTTCTTTGTACTAGTTACCTTGTGCAATTGACATACAAGATTTAGTTATGAGATGTAATTTGGAAAAAATATAGCTACTAAATATAAATAAGGCCTAATATTCTCTATATCATGTAGATTTCTCTTTTTTAAATAGTTCGGGAAATTAGCTCACAAGAAATGTGCAGTTTGGCAAACAAGTCTATGGGCCTTGCTGTTACGTTGGTGTTAAGGGCCCAATATATTTGTCTTTACAATGTTTGTTTTTTTAAAAACTGACACAGTGCTAATAGAAACTAGAAAATGACAGCCAACCACTACAATGATTTATGCATGTACATAAGAGAGAACTTTTGAATTTTTTTTTATTTTTTTTGTTTTACAAATTTTATGGGAAATCGAACCTTTACCAACAAGACGAAAGTTTAAGTAGCCAACCGACTGAGCTACTAATATCCCCTTTTAATAAGCTTTTAAATTACCATTTCTTTCGCGCTGCATTACTCTGTCTGTTTCATTTCCTTTTTCTTTGATTTGAGACAGGTCAATAATAGTAAAAGGCCTCGAATGGTTGCTATAACTTTTTTTCGGCACGGTATTAAAGTCCAACGATGAATCTACTATGAAAGATGGTTAATGTGTCGTAAATGACACAATATAAGCTTGAAAAGATTTTGATTCAAGATAAATTCATGAGGAAGTGGTATCTTTTTATGATCTATTGCAGTGTTTAGAAATTGATTAATCGATAAAGATATATGTACTTATGCCCCGCCCAAGATAGAGACTCATTGATAATTTGTTTTTAAAGATCTCTAACAAAATGCAACGAAGACGTGTAATAATTTCTCGATCACGATTTTATTTAATAAATAGAAAAAGTATGCTTTAGGGTAATATTAAAAATAAAAAATTCGTATTTAGAGCCTGTAGTTGAAAGGGAGTTAATGAGATGGTTTTAAATAGAACTCAATAGGGTTGGCAAGTATGAATTTTCAATCCTATAACTTCTGGAAAGGAAAGGGCTTTGTTCTATCCTATCCTTTTAAGAAGGGACCATGATTTAGTTTGGGTGTGCTTGGAGCGAAGGAAATGTTTTCCGCAAAATAAGTTTTTCTGGAAAATATATTTTTAGAAAATAAATTATTATCTTACTTGATTCCGATGTTTGGTAAGCTTGCGAAAAATATTATGTTAAGAGCATTTATACATAATGTAGGTAAATACTATGGGGTTGGAGCCGTGGAGGTGGGATGGTGGGGGTGGAGTGTGTTGGATGATGGAAGGGAGACAACTAGCATGAAATGCTACTTACGAACTTATTTCTCCTACTTCGACTGAGTAAGTCATTTACTTGATTTTTAGTGGACCTAATTTCGAAATAATAAAAGAGCAATTGCATTTATTTGATTTATTAGGTTCGAACTCTATTACTTACACTTATTTGCGTATTATTTAAATAGGGTTCAAGCGGAAGATACTAGACTCGAATGAATTCGTAAATCCTTAACTACATTTGCTCTGGTGTAATATCAAATTTTTTATCCTATAAGTCTATAACATGCTAGTATATATTAACTACATTTGCTCTAGTGTAATATCAAATTTTTTATCCTATAAGTCTATAACATGCTAGTATATATTACTTGTATGAAACGTTTCTAACTTGAACTCATAGTAATCAACAATTATTAGCTAATAGCCCATCATAAAATTCTTTTATTTTTCAAGAAGAGGTATTTATAACTTGAATTTTGTGTAAATAAAAAGAATCCCCACCTATAAATAGGGTTTGGAGAGCTACTAAGCAACAACATCTTTTTGCAACCTATAAAAACGGAGACTAGTATGTAGGCTTATAGTGGAAAAAGTCTAGGTGATCAAAATAACTCTTCTTTTCTTCTTTAAAGTACTTTTCTTATAGCTTTAAGTATTTAGTACTCAAAATCCACTTGCATAATTAAATACTATCATCGTTGCTTCTAAAAATGATATTTCTTGCGTTTTAATTTATGTATTTTTTTAGTTTATTTTTAAAAAAATATTTTTCTATATATTATTAAAACTTTAATACCAACACCCTTAATGACAATCCCTTATAGGCGTGACATACTGACATGTTTAGGCCACAATATTTAAATGATACTTTTGGTATGTTATACACAATAGTTTTAATTTAAGATCATAAGTCATCTTTACGACTGAATCTGATATGAAGGAAAATTCCTGACAAAGAATATTTTCTCAGAAAATACTGGTTTTGTAAAAAAAAAAAATAGAGGCAATGTGAACAAACTGTAAGTGGATAAGACCTAATTACTATTAGAGGAATATTTGACGTTGAGAGTGATCGTTACAGTTTGATTACGACTTCATTACAAACTTCTAATGATAGCTGCCTTAGTTGTCTACTAAAAGTAAAAATCAACCATAATTTGAAACTCCTGCTACATTTTTTAGTATTTCACACTAAAATATTCATTTTGGGACTTGGCTAATTTAAAATCGCATTGAAGAATTTCACTTTGAAAGATACAACAACTTTATTTTCATAGGCTTGAATGCACAATTCGGGTCGGGTGAAAGTATTTTTTGTGGCTCCTTCGTAAAAGCACAATAATAATAAGACCAATACTTTTTTATGCATTTCATTAATCTATGGTTTAATGACAAAATTCTGAAAACGACTGTCACATGTATAATTTCATTAAATTTTCTATTTCTTCTTTGGAATAGACGAATAGTGTGACCAAAAATGGGAGAAAGAAACAATAGATTCTTCAATTTGCTGCTTTGTCAATGGCGAAAGAAACAACAAACACAACCCATAACATTATGGACTATGGTTAAAAGAAAATCATTGTTTTGATTTGATGAAAACATAATTAAGTTATTAAGTAATTTTGTTCATATTCCACATCTAAGCTAGACGTGTTATAATGGGAAATTAGCGATTTTAGTCCTTCAAATATGAACAAATTCTATTTTTGATCATGTGATTTTTGGTTAGGCATATTTAACTTTTAATTAATTTATATGTACATTTTTTATTCATTTACTTGTGAATCTTGCTAATTTGGACGAATTATTAAGTGTTAAAAAGCCATTTAGTTGTCAATACATTATGTTAAGTTCTTATCTTTACTCCATATTTTATGACAATATATATAGTTCTAATTTCTAAAATAGAAAAATATCATATAATTTTTATGCAAAGAGATAAAATTATAAAGATAAAATATCGTTGACAAATGTTATAAGGACCAAAATAAGAAGTTATCAATATTAAGATATGGACAAAAGTGCAACATTCCCTATTACTGATATCTAATACTTACGAGTTACGATTATATTCGATTTCCTCAAATCTTTTGGTTCATAATATTGGACTGACTAGCCATAAACATATTATTATTAGCTTTATAATTGAAAAACTCTTTTTACAATATTTTTTATACATTTCTTTTTTTATTCAAGAAAAAATTATCCCAAGGACCACATTATTGGCCGCCATTCCAAATATATTCACCTAAACTAAAAGGAATGTGATATGAAAAATCTTAATTAGATTAGGACGGCTGACTTAATAAGGCTAGTTCTGGAAAACATTCTTTTCTCCTTTGACATTATTTATTTGTAATTATTACGCTATTGGCTAGCTTATTCAACTACTGGCTGTCTTATGCACCATACACCTTCATTCTTTGCATGGAACTCCTATCTAGGTGTTGAAAAAAAGGTCTGCCATAAGGATTAGACTTCCATCTCTATCAGCAGAGGAGGCCCCAAAATCTCTCATTCTTTCACTGCCAATAGCAAAAATGTCAATGCTATCATAGACACCCTCACCACTTTCAACAATAGGTCTGGTCAGAAGATCAATTTTTCCAAATCTAAAGTTGTCTTCTCCTCTAACACCTCCATGGAAACCAAAGGAAACATCTCCTCCTGGCTAGGCATTTCCCAGAGTGACAGTTTTGGAAAGTATCTGGGGTTTTCCCATTTTTCATAACAAGCCCACCATGATTTCGAGTCCGGAATCAAAATGTCCAAAAAAAAATCATTTTAAACTAAAATATTCCGATAAAAAAAGGTTATAAAATTATGGCTGGTTGAAAAATCAAATTTATGAACATGGCAGTAAGAATTTTTTTTTTTTTCTATAACAATAAAATAACTAAATAATACCAAAAAAAATAAAGGCAACTTTATTTTTTGCAACCTTAATGTTTTTTTCCATACAGCAGTCGTGTACCAAACCAAAACAATATTTTATATGCAATATAATGTGTGCCCTTCAGGGCCACTGTCAAGTAAGTTTTGTTTGTAAACTAAACATATACAATATTTTTGTTTGAAAAGCACAGTTTTTTTTTATTTTAGGGTTTAGATTTAAGTGTGTTATTTTTTAAAGCGTAACTTTATTTCGAATATGGGGCATCCGATTTATGCAATTTTTTTTTTACAACATATTCGAAATAAAGTTACGCATTAAAAAATAACACACTTAAGGAATACTTAGTGTTTTTTTCCATAAAAAGGACATCTTATTTTAATAAATCTTACCAAAAAGATTAAAACGTTAATATTTTATATAGAACACGGGGGCAAGGATACGGGAATGTTTTAGGGGTTGAAAACCGAAGTAAGTTTTGTTTGGAAACTTTAGGTTTAAGTGTTTTAAAGGTTTTGATTTAAGCGTGTTATTTTTTAATCAAGACATAACTTTATTTTGAATATAAATATAATTCTAAAAAATATAGGGAGCTAGCCAGTCTCGATTTACGCGATTTTTTTTTTTGGATATTTTTTCGAGACTACTAAAGAATCCCGATTTTAAAAAAAACCTTTTGTCAATCAATTTCAATTTTTCCCCAAATTAGCGTGGTTTTATTTCTTATAAGATGATGATACGCAATAGATTTCAACGTAAAAATTCGGGTAATGTAGGTCGTGCATGCAATTTCACCGTGGTTTCAATTTTTAAAAATAGACCTCGACATATAAAGTTGACTAAAATCTTACAATCAAACACTAAGTTTTTTCAAACAAAAACATTTTCAACAAATGGGATCCGAACTAACATCATCCACAATGGCGTAAAAAAATAGGTTCTAATAAAATAACTTTTGACATAGCAACTGGTCAAAGTATGAAAAAACACACTAAGTTTTGCAAAAAAAAAGGTTTGCCAATTTTTTTTTTTTTTTTTTTTTTTTAGTGCTGCATACAAGGCTATACAAAAAAAAAAAAAAAATTCTTTCCCCTAAAGGATTAAAAACCTTTTGGCAACAAAATTTTTATTTTCAATAAATCTAAACCCTAAAAATAAAAAACCTTAAGCTAATGACAACAAGTCTTCAAACAAAATGGACGCTATGTATATAGATCACTTAAACCTAAAGTTTACAAACAAAACAACAATAAAATGACGCAATTACGTATCCTTGATGTATTTACATTATTGTACGCAAAAAAAATATCAAGTTCTATATAAAATATTGACATTTTGAGCTTGACACCACGAACATCATAAAAACAAAGCGGAACACCTTCATTCCTGGCAACTCTGACAATGAGGACACCATTGCTTGGAACCTCAACAGTAATGGACCTTGTTGGTTGGGACACCATTACCTTACGAAAAAGTAAAAAGAGGGGCGGGAATTCTCCACCCAATCTGCCTATAGCATCATTGAATCTATCTCTAGAACCTCCAACCAAGTAAATGACAATGCTTTCAGCTGGATCTGGAAACTCAAAGTCCCCAATAAGCTGAAGTTTTTCATATGGACCTTTAACCATGCAAGGATTCCAACTAGCAGCTATCTCTCCTCTATAGGGATTCCCATACCAAACACTTGCCAACTCCGTGATACCCAAGATGAGTCCACGAAACATATTTTCTTTTTGGCCATTTTCTTCATTTTGGAATGAAGTATGTGCCAAGGCTTCCAATGACCCTAATGGAAACAGAATCAACTTTGAGCCTAACAACGGGCAAGACACTTGGGGCACTATAAAGAACAAGCAATACAACACAATCTTGAATTTGATTGACCTCATTCCTTTCTGCATCTGGAACATTTGGACAAACAGGAATAAGAACCACTTCAATAATCTCCACAACCCTGCTAGTTACACCACCACCATCAATGAGGCCTTGGAATATAGCCTGCTCATAAAAAACCACACAGTACCTAGCAGCAGAAGCATGATTTCAGTAAAATGGAACCCCCTGAAAGGGGCTTCTATAAGCTTAATACCGATGGAGCTTTTGACACTAAAACTGGAATAGGAGGGATTGGGGGAATCATTAGAAACAGTAGTGGTAACTGGATAATAGGACCTACCAAAGGGCTGCCCAATTCATCTGTTATTCATGCTGAACTAACAGCTCTAATGCGGGGATTGAAGTTAGCATTCGAACATAAGCTTTTCCCCCTTGAAGTGGAATGTGACTCAACTAAGGTAGTAAATATCCTAAAGCATGGACATGGCACTTATACTCCTATGTTTCTGGAATGCAGGTGCTTTATAGAGTTGATAGGGAGGCCAGCGGCAGGACATGGCTACAGGGAGCAGAACTCAGTAGCTGATGCACTAGCAAAAGAAGAAGTGAAAAAGAAGCTTTTTGGAGAAAGGAAAATCTTGGTAGTTCCATCCGTATATGCAGCTGCAAGTTTTTGAGCAGACATGGAAGGAACTACTTATGCTAGATATTTTTGCAACAATGTAATTGCTAGTAATGAACATTCACGGGACAATTTGCTGGATGTTTTTGTAATAGCTACTATTGATACTCATGTTTTGGATGTAACTGACTGGAGCATTGCTCCGGAGGAAGCACCAAGTTAAGTGAAATGGGAAAAGTTCTTGATTTACTGAAAAAAAAGAAGATGATCTCTTAACTTTTAATTAAAGGTTTCAAGTTCATCCTCTTAGTATAAAATAATCATTGTAGGACGCATTTTCTTTTTTAATGAGACTTACGCGACGCGAATGAAATCCCAATATGAGTCCCAGAAATCGCGTGGGAAAAAAAAAAAACTAATTAAACAAGCAAATAAGCAGCTAAAGTACCGGTAAACCATGTTATCACTTTCATTATTTTTTGTATACCAAACAGGTAATTGGTCATTTAGAAAATCAATTCTATTAGTACTTGAAAATGCTTTTCGATATTTGATAATTATCAATTACTCTTAATTGTTAATCCAAACTAGCTCTTGAGCCCAAAGATTATTAGAGAAAGAAAGTACGATGTCACTTTATAATGTCATGACGTAATCCTTGATTTTAGTTTTTAAACATGCTTTATCCAACATGAAGTTATTGATTTGACTAAAATTCGAAATTTGTTAGTCAAAAGTAGTACTTAATTTTGAAATTATTTCCGAAAGTTAAATCACAACGTCTCTTCTTCTTTCTCTCTTTCTCATGTGTTTCGTTAAACAAACTTTCTTTAAGGGGATAATATTCCACATACTATGCACCTCTTTTGGCTTATCTTATTCAATTTTAATGTTTGTCTAACTCATGGTTGAGATACTTCTAAATAAACTTCCAACTAATATTATTTTCTTTATTATGACCAAAACTATTTTCCATCTTAAGTGACAACTATTTATCATTCTATATAAACGAATTCCTCTATACAATGTGTTTATTATAATCGCCCTAGTTTTTGCATTATTTGCACCGTATGACTTATTTCTAGGCAACTCTTTAGATTTTGTTTTCTTTAGTCCAACGGACTAAAATTTTTCTTTAAAATTAGTTGGATGAATTTTTCTTTTTCCAGACAAATTTAAACCATCGGGTGAAGGGGAACATAGTTTAAATAGTGACATAAAAACGGTCATTTGTGCAAATGGCCCCTAATTTCCTCCCTTCGTTGCAGAAACTAGACAGCATGTTGGTATGCAATTTTTTAAGTGCTTAAATTATTCTGTTGTCTAAATGAAAGTGGCTTGCCATGTCTAATTAATTAAACAGTTTAAAAGAGTTTGTGTTGGACAAATAAATGATTAAGGACATGACATAGCTTGATGTCTTCCTAATAGGCCCACGATCTTCACATGTTTGATCAAGTTTCACAACTAAACTATTATAAAACATAACTAATCTCAATGAGAACTTGAAGAGACACATTACAAGAACAGAAAACAACTAGCAAATCATCACAATCAATAACAATGAAAAGATATATTTAAAAAAAAAAGAGGAAGAACTAGGAACATTGTTAGACACATCATATGCATAGTATCTCTGAAATTACAAAGAAAGATTTGGGGTCAAACAGCCCATAGATTTTTTCAGTACATTAATTTTTTTTTTCACTCGATATCCGATACCCGCTTTTGAATCTGATTAATTCAGATTCGCCCTGTGAAGATAAAACAATCTTTATCAAAGACGATTTCAATTTCAGAACTTGAACCGAGACATTTCAGTTAATGATAGAGAGATACTTACTACCCATGGACTAAGCAACTCAATATCGTTGTTAACATTTTTCTTTTCTTCGATATTTTTACCATAGCTTCTTTACTCTTGTATCTTGCAAACCCGTTTAGAGAAACTTTTTATTGAGTTGAGATGTCATAGTGAAACAACCTTTCTACCCCTGGTCGCAAAGTGCAAGTACGCGTACATCCTACTCTCCGTACCAACCCATAGGATTACACTTTCAACGTATCTTTTGTATATAAAATGTAAAAATGATTTTTTATCTATATTTAGTAGATGTTGAATCTCGTTGGCTTCTCCATGTATAACTTCTTTTTATTTTGAATCTTCTCTGCAAAAATCTTGATCCTACTATACCTCCGCACAACAACCTTCGATGATCGACTTTATTTTTTTTCCTTATTCGGTGTCTGATACCCATTTTAAGACCTGACAAATCTAAATTCATATCGTAAAATTTTACTTTAAAAGTAAAACGTCATCTCTTCTCAAAGCTCGAACTAGATATCCCTCGTTAAAAACGAAGGGCCCTCCCCAACTTAATATTACCAAAATAAACATCCTACAAGGATATGCTATACTGAAATTCCCCTTAGAGACAGCCAAACAAGAAAATTACAGTAGCATCTCGTAAAAGTGAATACCACAGTATCAAATAAATCCAAATTATCTTACCTAGGTTCTTACGGCGCACTTTAGCCTAAGGCCCTTTTAATTATAGCTTACCTGCCCTACTCTTAAGTGTAAAGTAGCACTACTCTTAATGGGTCCTTCCTATTTTGCGCTACTGGTGCGTACGTTATAAACCTTCACCCCCAAGCTTTGTTTCTCTCTCATTCTGTTTTTTCTTTTTCTCTCTCAAAAAATCAAAAATGTTTCTTCAGATTTTTCAATTCACTCCTCATTTTCCAATTAAAGGGTAAAGTTTCAAATTTATTTTCTTGGAATTTTAATTGTTTTCTAGCTGCATTTTTGTTGTAAAGATTTCATTTTTTTTTTTTTTGATGGTGAAGATGATTTAAGTAAAGGAAATGGATAAAAATAGAATCTTTTTATTTGGGTAAGTTTAATTTTCTTTGCTGGGAATCTTTTTATTGCTTTTTAGCTGCATTTTTGTTGTAAAGATTTCATTTTTATTTTGTCTTTTTTTGCTGTTCATATTCTGTTTGATGATGAAGATGATTTAAGTGAAAAAATATTCTAAAAATGGAATTTTTATGATTTGGGGCTACTGTTAATCTTCAGCTTATCACAAAATATTCATTTATTTGCTTATTTATTGTTTAAATAAGATGGCTCAACGTTGAATCTTGATTCCAAAAAAAAAAAAAAGAAGAAGCATTTGTGATGGTTTTTATGTTAGTTTCCTTATTAAGAAAGTCTCTCTTTTTGTTAAAATAACAGCTGATAATCAGTTTCCTAGGAACCCCTTTTTGTAATTTAAAGATACCCTTTGATATATTTTGGATTTTCATGGTTGTGTGTTGTCAATTTTGAAAATAGGGTTCTGAATTTTCTTTGTTTGTTGAAGTTGTGAGCTTATGAAACCTGCAAATTGCTATATTGTTTGTTTTTAATTGGTAAAAGATATGGAAAAACTTGATTGTGTAGTTGGTTTTTTCTTAAGTTTCTGAGTTGTTCTCTGTTTGAGATTTTGTTTTCTTATTCTTTCAGTTATTCTGAATTTTTGATACCTGAATGGAGGTGAATAGCCAAAATAGGTAAAGCTTTGTGCTTTTTTTTTTTTTTTCCAGTTTTTGTAGGGAGAATTTGTAGAAATTGTGTTAGTGAAAGTAGTTTTTATTGGACTTTAGTTATTGGCTTTGGTAAAAATTGCATCTTTAAGGATTTGGAACAATTAGATCAAAAGGAGAAAAAAGAAAAAAGGGATTTCAACCATTATTTGGAATCATGTTGTTTTAATATTGGTAGAAAACCAGAAAAGAAAAGAATCTTTGTTATTCTTCTTTTCCTTTCTTCCTTTCTGAATATAAATTGCTAAAGTTGTGAGTTTTTCTTAAAATTCAGAGTATAAGATGAGTTTTGTTAGTCAGATCATTGTAGCGAATAGACACTTTGGTTGGTTAAGCAATGTTTTTCAATTAGTTATCTGGTCATTGTCATGGTGGTTAATTTTCTCTCTTTTTCAAACAGGTAGGTGGAGTTCCTGAGATTATAAATCTAGTTCTGTATATTAGTACTGGGGCATGATGGGAGTTGAAACGGTGACGGAGTCGTTTTTCAATTTGTGGAGATCAACTTCTCGGAAGAGCTCTGCTTCAGAGCCCGAAAGGAAGCATGTGATAGGAATTCTTGCATTGGAAATCGCGACTTTGATGTCTAAGGTGGTTAACTTGTGGCAGTGTCTCAGTGAAAGGCGAATCGACAAGTTAAGAGAAGAAATCTCGAGTTCACTCGGGATTCAAAAGCTCGTTGCTGAAGACGACGAATATCTTATGGATCTTGCTATTGCGGAAATAATCGACAATTTGGGATGTCTGACGAAATCATTGGCTACGCTTGGTAATGTTAGGGTTTTGCCCTGAGTTTCCTACTTATTTGGATTCTACCATAGGTGTTCTATTCAAAAAGCAAACCATATTAAAGATTATGCATCTTTTAGTATATTTCTCGTCGTCTGATTTTATTGTTCAAAGTTCTGCAATTATTACTTTTTCGCGTGACGCCTTGTTATTTCGATTCCAACAGGTAAGAGGTGTGCTGATCCAGTTTATCACGATCTCCAACGGATTTTTGAAGATCCGGTTGAAATTGAAATCAATGGGTGTGCGTGGAGATATAGGGTTAAGAAAATGGAGCGGAAGGTTAAGAAAATGGAGAGATTTGTTGCAGCCACGACTCAATTGTATTCGGAGCTCGAAGTGCTCGCAGAGCTCGAGCAAACGTTGAGGCGGATGCAGGCCGGTGCTAGTTCCGGTCAGATGAAATTGCTCGAGTTTAGGCAAAAGGTAATATGGCAACGGGAAGAAGTAAAAAATCTCAGAGAAATGTCTCCTTGGGTTAGAACATATGACTATACTGTTCGGCTTTTGCTACGATCCATTTTCACAATAATCATGAGGATTAAGTACCTATTCGGGACAAATCAAACGGGAGTTGCCGGAGAAAGCAACCATTTTGATCGCAGCCGGTCCATCTCTGCGCTTAATCTGTCGTCTGTTTATCCATCAGAAA